>NC_031995.1:48424188-48560416 GCF_001879085.1 Nicotiana attenuata
ATATATATACTATTCTTTTTTCTCTTTTGCAATTTCCACTAGTGTCGTATTCCTTTACAAAAACAAGCGCACCTTTCTTCCTTTCATTGATTCCATCAAACACCCCGCACTTAGTCCCTTCTTACTTATTTTAGCGCTCATTTCACTGTTAAAGTACTTTAAAAGGTAAAAGGATCAACATAATGTCAATTAAGAACAAAAAAGGGTATATGCTTATAATGTGAGTGCCAAATAAAAGTCTATAGGCTCAAAAGGGTTAATTAGGGAAAAATTTTATTTATGGTAAGCAATAAGCTCAAAAAGATCAAAGAAAGCCTAAAATTATTTTTCACACGGAGCATCACCTAAAATTTTGCTTCAACAAATATACCGAGCAAGTTCTAGACTCAATTATAATGACATGGATTACACGAAACTCTCACCACACATGGCACATGACTCACTAAGGGCGGTCTCATTTCGACTCTCAAATCAAAGCATGTATTCACGGAGCCACGAGATATTAAGCATTGAAGCACAAAGTGAACAAAAGCCAAGAGAATGAGACATATACGCCAATAACATGCTATCCAGATAATCAAGGCATCATAGAAAATTTTAAAACATAGGGAAGATACGACACATTCCAAAGTCTAAATATGCTACTATCAAACAAGTCAAAGGCACCTAGGTTCATGTTTCTCCTTCATTTTTTCCTAAGTCCTGCTTTAAAAAAATTACTACCCGATTCAAACTACATCCCATGGAAAAAAATTGAGGAACAAAGAAAAGCCACTGGGGATTATTATTACCTAAAAAAAAAAGACAAGTTTTTGTGCTTTTCTAATTTCTAATTTTTTGCTAGACTTTAATCCCTCAAAAAAAGTGTCTAGGAAATCCATCATTGGAAGAAGTCCAATATTTGCTAATTTTTCTTTCTTATACTACTAAGAAGTTAACATTTTTACTAACATACTACTACTAATTATCTAGAGGAATTCTCCCTCCCCACACTTAAAAGAGTGCAGTGTCCCCAATGCACAAATAAAGTAAAAATAACAAGGGTGGACAAGAAACTCCCTAAAAGGCTAAAGGCCGAAGCATAAGCATCTCACGAGGTACTTAGACTTCTCCTAAGAATGGTCCTTTGTGCGGGTACCTCATACTAGTTCCAACCATCTAGCTTGTTTTTGCACTCTTCCAGTGGCTTTTCTTCCTATACTCATAATCCTACAACAAATACCAACACTATAAAAATAATAAAAAATAATAAACAAAAATAAACAAAAATAAAAGAAACCAGTAAAGCTGGATTACCTCTCAACAAGCGACTAATTTAACGCCGCGGCATGACGTGAATCACTTTTTGCCTCCACCTCGAACTTATGAATTGATCCCCTAATTCGGTTTCAAGCTTTCTATTATGCTCTCGGGGTGGCAAGACCAATTTAATTGCGCCATGCAACCAATCGCATTCTACACTTCTTGGTCTTCGGACGAGGCCAAATGCATAGGTAAGTATACGCGATCGTCAAGTAATAAAATGATAAGATATAGTGTCGAACCCACGAGGACTTATTATCAACTATTAACTAGATCATACTATCCTAATTATCTGAATAAAGATTAAACCCAAAAGTAGTGATGCTAAAATAATTAAACTAAAAAGAAAATGAATAATGAACTTTGCACAAAGGAAGAGTAGATTTTTATGTCTATGTAATGAAAACGATCCAGAGTTATGGGCTATCTAACATTCCTATTATATCCTTCAATTTAATTGACTAACTATTTCATCTAGTTTATTGTTTGGCAGGGTTAATATTGCTCATAAGAATCTGTCGAGTGCTTACTCGCCTATTCAAGTTAACCTAACGCCTATATGCCTATGGAATTAGAACTAACAAGAACCCATTTATAATTCCTGTACATCAACCAGCAAGGCAATTAGGTATATGTCTATCCTAATCGCGAATCCGTTCCCCGATGTCCAGGTTCAAGAACGTGCTCTATTCAATCCTATGTGAAATCTAGAATTCCCACTTTCGAGTTCAATTCAAGATCGTAAATACTATTCAATTGATGATCAAACAATCAAACAATTAAGTACAAGATTGAATAAATAAAAAATACGATAAATTAAGAAAGCAAAATCAATATCCGAATAACAATAGTCATGAAACAACCACAATCCTATAACGTGAAATTTAGTTCCACATAGACATAGTTGCCAAACAACAAATCATACAAAGAAACATAAAAACTTTTAAGTTTGGCCGAGGAAAGATGGAATCTAATGAATTCCGGCTTGCACGGCAACTCCGTCTCTCTCTTGGTTAAAAGTTACTCTAAAAAACATCCCCCCTCTAAAATAGATTTAGATTTATTTTTATACAAGTTGGGGGCTTCTTGGGTCAAAATCATCTTGTCCCGGACGAAGTAAGACAATTTCTATAATGACCCGGCCGGGCGTTTTGAGAATTTAAGCTCCGTTCGGCAGCGTAAGGTCTTGAACAACTTCATATTATGTGTATCGACTTGCGTGCATAGTTAAATTTAGTTACCGGATGATTCAGAGTCAAATTGGAAGAAGGAATCTAGTTTTGGAAGCTTAAGCGGTGATAATTTGACCGGAATTTGACTTTTGTGTAAACGGCTCCAAAATGAGTTTTGGATGATGTCAACAGCTTCGTATGGTGATTTTGGACTTAGGCATGCGTTTGGATTTGGATTTGGAGGTTCATAGAGTAATTTGAGGCAATTCGGCGAAAGTTGAAAAGTTGAAGTTTGGAAAATGGAGAAGTTTGACCCATAGTTGACTTTTGTGATATCATGGTCGGAATGCGATTCCAAGAGTTGGAACAAATCCGTTATGTCATTCTGGACTTGTCTGCAAAATTTGGCGTCATTCCAGGTTGGTTTGATTGGTTTTGGCACGAGTTTTCGAAGTTGGAAGATTTGGAAGTTTATAGTTCGATTCATGGCGCGATTTGTATTTTTGGCATTGTTTGATGTGATATGAGACCCTGAGCAAGTCCGTTTTAGGTTATTGAACTTGTTTGTGTGTTTAAACGGGGTCCCAAATGGGCTACAGGTATTTTTCCTCCTATTTTGAAATGCTGTTCTGTCTTCTGGTGTCCCCTTCTATGTGATCACGTAGGTATAGCCGCGATCGTGAAGGCTTATTTGGTGGCTAACCGTTTTCCTTCTTCGTATTAGCATATTCTAGTTTGCTATCGCGTAGTTATGCTTCTTCTTTCTCTGCGTTCGCATCTCAGATTCCGCGATCGCATAGCTTAGTCGTAATAGTTGGCGTAATCCCTTCTCTCTTCTGCGATCGCATGCATCAACTCGCGATCGCATAGTGCAATATTGTCCTCAACATTTCTCCTTCTTCATGATCGCACTGGTCTGTCCGCGATCGCGTAGTGCAAATCTTGTGGCAGCCATTATTTCCTTTTCGCGATCGCATCTCATTTTTCGCGATCGCGATGTACAATTACCTGGGCAGGCAGAATATATTCCCAAATCGAGGGCTAGACCATTTTTATCATATTTTGACTTGTAGATCTCGGTTTTGAGCGATTCTTTGTGGGGTTTTCAAGCAAAACGATTGGGTAAGTGTTCTTCACCTAGAATTTAACATATTCCATGATTTTATCTTTGTTTTTATCATTTAATTTGTGTTTTGAGTTGAGGAAAATGGTGGTTTTTGATGAAAGTTTTCAAAATGAAAAATCATGATTTGAGGGACCAAATGGTATAAGAATTTGATAAATTTCTTATGGTTGGACTCATCTTGGAATGGGTGTTTAGATTTTGTGAAATTTGTCGGGTTCCGAGGTGCGGGTCCGGGGGTCGACTTTTGGACCGATTTTTGGATTTTGTTAAAGATTGAGACCCTATGATCTGGAATAGTCTCTTATGAGTTTTATTTGTGCTTTGAAGTTATTTTGGTTAGATTTGAGCCGTCTGGAGGTCTTTTTACCCGAGAAGTTCATTTTAAAGTATCAGTTTGTCTTCTTTGAGGTAAGCATCTTGCCTAACCTTGTGTGGGGGAACTACCCCTAAGGATTTGTCTTCTATGTTGATTGTAATCCGTGTACCCGCGGTGACGAGTGCGTGCTCGGACTTATTTGTGGAAAGTTGGCCTTTTAGGGATTCTTAGGTCCTTATACTCACTGAGTATGAAGTTGTTATTGATATGATTGAGTTTCCTATTTACTAGTTTCACCTCTACCTGTTTTAGTTGGAGTTAATTGCTTTATGATTCACTCTTATTTTCTATTTGACTCTATTTGACTTAACTGAAGATTTTTACCTCTCCTATTGTCATGCTATCTTTTCATAACTACTTGTCTTTATTGGAAATTATTATTATCTCTCCTGTAATTGTTTGGTCATAGTTGAAGTTATGATTATCTTCCGCTGCTCATCCTTAATTGAATTTGTTGCATATTCTTTGTAATTGCGCAACCTTAAAAGAAGTTTAGATATCCTATATATAGTTGACATGTCCTTATTTGGAACTATTTGACTCGTGTTAGCTTCCTTGTTGTTGAACTACATATTCTGGGATCATTGTTATATATTATCTTCTCCCTTGTTGAGCTGTTCTTATTACGCCTAGTATTCTTTATTGTGGTTATTCCTTGTGAGCTAGTTTACAGTTTCTTTGTGATTTAAAGTTCTTGAGTTGATTTACTTGCCGTACTTGGTATTATTGTCATTGTTGCTATTGTACTTGCTGTGATGATGCACGAGGTTTCCGTCGTGCTATAACTGTTATCTCTGTTGGTTGTTCTGCATATTTACTTTGGGACTACGGAACGGTATTCCGGGAGATCCCCCTGCTCTGCATATTTACTTTGGGACTACGGTACGGTATTCCGGGAGATCCCCCTATTCTGCATATTTAGTTTGGGACTACGGAACGGTATTTTGGGAGATCCCCCTGTTCTGTATATTTACTTTGGGACTATGGAACGGTATTCCGGGAGATCCCCCTGTTCTGCATATTTACTTTGGGACTACGAAACGGTATTCCAGGAGATCCCCCCTGCATATTTACCTTGGGACTACAGAACGGTATTTTGGGAGATCCCCATGCATATTTACTTTGGGACTACGGAACGGTATTTCGGGAGATCCCCTTGCAAACATTCTACGTGCTGTCCGTTCTTTTCCTTATGCTTACTAGCTGGTATGAACTATGTTAGGACACTTGCACAAGCATACACGTAGATCGGATAAGAGGTTTCTTGATATTGTTGAGTATAGATGCACACCCTTGTTTACTTGCCTTCCATGTGAGAATGGCTCTATTTGGCACGTGAGTCGTCAATGCGGTTATGAGGTGTGATGGGGCATATGATGCCAACTGTTAGGGTTCAGGTATTGAGACCCGTGAGTTATAATTCATACGAGGTTCGATACTTCGTGAAGGTTGTTGACTAAAATCTGATGTGAGAGCTGTCGTAGTTACTAAGTTATTATTTGTCCTTGCTGTATCTGTGATTTCGGATTTAAGTTGTGTTTTTGCTCATTCTTCTGTGATATTATTATGGTATTCAATTGGTACTTGTTGTTTTCCCCCTTTCTTATTGTAATTACTGTATTGTTAGTCATATTGCGTAGTCTTCATGTAGAAATCGTGCACTGTTGTTCCTATACTTATACTTGTTCAGTTTATTAGACCAGTAGGTGTCTGACTGTTCCTCGTCACTACTCCACCGAGATTAGTCTTGATTCTTACTGGGCACCTCTGTGGTGTGCTCATTCAACACTTTTATACATTTTTGTATAGATCCAGGTATTGGATCGCTAGTAGCTGTGCGGACTGTTGCTGTGGAGACTCAAGGTAAACCTGTTGCTGCGTTCACAGGCTTCAGATTCACCTTCCTATTTTTGTGTTCACACTGTTCTACTTATTTTCGAATAGTTGTATTTAGAAGTTGTAGTAAACTCTGTAGAGCATATGACTTGTACTACCGGTTTTGGGAAATTATAAATTCTGTATAGATTTGTATATTGAGACGGTTAGATTTTCTTTATGCTGTTATATCAGTATATGTTAGGCTTACCTAGTCCCTAATACTAGGTGCCATCACGATACCTAGCGGAGGGGAAATTGGGCCGTGACAATTTCCCATCACCCAGCGCCCTGGGCGCTAGAAGAAACATGATTGTGGAAGTTAGGCCACAGGTAGCGCCCCACACTAGCCTAGGCGCTACACTGTCCACTTTTCTCCTTTAGTTCCCTTTCTGCTTCAAATCGTGCACTTTCGTCCCACATTGCCTCCGGATGAATCCTACATATAAAAATATCATGAATTAGCACAAATTATTATATTACACATCCAAAATCTACAAAACATGAGTAAAATGTGAGGCAATATGCATATAAATATACATACTTTAAGCCGAATATCAACATCCCACACTTAAACGCTTGATCATCCTCGAGCAATGGAACTTTCAACTACACCCCAACAACGTACATATCAACAATGGAAGAGCAATTCATTTTTTTTGAATATACACTCTACCTATGACCATGGTTGATAGCAATACTTAAACGGTAGAATATGCAATCACTTATATTTTCCTTTACTTATGTCATTCTTCAAAGATATTCACAACAAAGTCAACATGGTCATAACAATTCTAGACTCAAAACTGACTCAATGTCACAATGCAATCTTGGCTTGAACACCCAACATCATAGAGATATCTAGTAACGTTACTTATCCCTCATGAAACCATGTTCCCTCGCAACAAGAACAAGAGAATAAGTTGAATCCACACATTCAAATCTCATGATAAAATATAGCTTAAGGACTCACATATATCAAAGAAAATCTCTCACTCTCACAAAGAAGTCATATGCATGCAATTGTTACCATAGGCTTGCCCATAATGTAAATCTCTACTAGTGTAGGCTCACTCGATCTAAAATCAATTAGGAATTTTTTATGGTTGTAATGTGGGCTAAAGGACGGGTAGGATATATTTAGAAATAGTGGTTCACCCTCCTAAACAATTTAGCATATCACATAATCCACTTTAAATGCATATTTCCTCAGTCCAACTTCAACTTCACAAACAATATCACCCCCAAAAATATTTTTTTTCTTGAAGCACTATCGTCATTTACACTTACTAGCAAAAATAAGATATTTATTGATCTACTTTTTTTTTCTTTTTCTTTTTTTTTTCCAACAATTTTTTTCTCCTTTGCAATTTCCACTAGTGGCATATTCTATTACAAAAATAAGTTCACCTTTCTTCCTTTCATTGGTTCCATCAAAAGCCACCCCGCACTTAGTCTCCTCTTACTTCTTTTAGCGCTCATTTCACAATTAAAGTGCTTTAAGAGGTAAAATGATTAAAAAAAAGTCAATCTAAAACGAAAAGGGTATATGCTTGTAATGTGGGTGCTAAATAAAATTCTATAGGCTCAAAAGGGTTAACTAAGGATAAATTTTATTTATGGTAAGCAATAAGCTCCAACAGATCAAAGAAACCCCAAAATCATTTTTCACACCGAGCGTCACTTAAATTTTTGCTTCAACTCACATACCGGTCAAGTTGTAGACTTAATTACAATGACATGGATTACACAAAACTCTTACCACACATGTCACATGGCTCACAAAGGATGGTCCCATTCCGACTCTCAAATCAAAGCAAATATTTATGGAGCCACGAGATATTAAGTGTTAAGCACAAAGTGAACATAAACCAAGACAACGAGACATAGGCATCAATAACATGCTATCCAGATAAACAAGTCATCATGGAAAATTCTAAAACATAATGAAGATACTATACATGCCAAAGTCTAAATATGTTACTATCAAACAAGTCAAAGGCGCCTAGGTTCATCTTTATCCTCCAATTATTTTCTAAGTCCTACTCTAAAAAAAGCTACTATCCGATTCAAAATATATCCCATGGAAAAGAACCAAGGCACAAAGAAAAACCATAAGGGATTATTACTACCTAAAAAAATGACAAGTTTTTGTGTTTTTCTAGTTTCTATTTTTTTTTCTAGACTTTAATCCCTCAAGTAAACTGTCTAGGAGATCCATCGTTAATAAAATTCCAATGTTTTCTATTTTTTTGTATATTTTTCTACATAAAAAAATTAAGCTACTAAAACTTGTAACGACCCAGCCGACCGTTTTGTATATTGTAGCCTTCCCCCATATATTACTTATTTTATGCTCACTTATTATTATGTGACTTGTCGGGATGGTTAGTTTAGTTTCGGGGATGTTTCGGAATGAATTGGGACACTTAGTCCCAAGGTTAGAAGCCTAAGTTGAAGGAGTTGACCAGATATTGATGTATGTGTAAATGACTCCGGAATGGAGTTTTGATGGTTCTGATAGCTACATATGGTGATTTTGGACTTAGGAGTGTGGCCGGATATTGATTTGGAGGTCCGTAGATGATTTCGGCTTGAATTGGCAAAAGTTAAAAAAGTTGAAGTTTGGAGAGTTGAGAGGTTTGACCGAATGCTAACTTTGTTATTACCGGGCTCAGATTTTGGTTCCAGAAGTTAGAATAGGTCCGTTGTATCATTTATGACATGTGTGCAAAATTTGAGGTCATTTTGATAGGTTTCGGCATCGATTGTAGAAGTTGAAAATCTATTAGTTTTCTTAGGCGTGAATTGGAGTGCGATTCGTGATTTTCATGTGGTTTGAGGCCTCAAATAAGTTCGTATGATATTTAGGGATGTTTTGGTATGTTTGGATGGGGGCCTCGGGAGTGATTTGGGTTGAAATCGGAATGAGCTTAGACTTAAGGAAATGCTGAAATGCTTCAAGTCTGGTGCAATCGCACTCGAAGGATTTGGTCGCAGGTGCACGACCGTAGAAGTGGTCATGGCATCACAAGTACGGATTTTTTTTGGGGAAGAGGAGATGCGTAGGTGCAAGGTTTTGTTTGCATTTGCGGGATCGCGGATGCGCGAAATGGAGCGCAGATGCGAAATGGTGAGGGGTAGGAGTTTCGGTAGAATCGGAGCCCAGGTTGCAGGTGCGACTCCGCAGAGGCGGAGAATGGTCCACAGAAGCAAAGGCAGGGGGCCTTCATAGAAACTGCAGAACCGGAGTTTTTGGCCGCACCTGCGGAGCCACATATGCAGTTAAGTGAACCGCAGGTGCGAGATGCCTGGCAGATTCATAAGGTCGAGGGTTTGAGTTTTTTTCTCCTTTTTTGGATTTTGCAAGCTCGACTAGAGGTGATTTTTAAGAGGGGTTTCACTAGATTTCAAGAGGTAAGCCACTTTTGATTATTTTTAATTCATTAATATAGAATACCCATTGAACTTTCCACCTAGATTGTGTGTTTTTTAGGTGGAATTTTGGGAATATTGGACTAGTGATTGGAGAGTAAGATTTGGGAATTTGAGCGACGATTTGAGGTGGGAATTGAGAGATTTTGATATGGTTGGACTTGTTATGGAATGAGTGTTCGAATTTTGTTAATGTTTTTGAATTCTGAGGCATGATCCCGGGGTTGACTTTTTGACTTATGTTAAAGAAACTAGCTTTATTATATGGACGATTCCTTTAGCTTGTGTTGATTGTTTAAGTTGTTTGTGGCTAGATTCGAGTCGTCCCGAGGCCGATTCGCGAGGCAAGGGCTTGTTGGAGTAGATATTTGCATGGTTTGAGGTAAGTAACACTTCTAAACTTGGTTCTGAGGGTATTAATCTCTGAAATATGTGTTATGTGGTTAGTGTTGAGGTGGTGCACATGCTAGGTAACGGGCGTGTGGGCGTGAACCGTGGTAATATGACCCGACCGATTCCATGGTACTGTGTAGTTATCTAATATCGTTATTATTCATGTACTCCCCCCGTGTTAGAGAAATTGAGTTGTGATTCATGTTAGAAATCATGTTTAGGCTATATACTGGTACTATTAGGACCCACAGAGATCGTTTTTGTTGTTGAATCATTCGTTTAAATTGCATTTATGTACTCAGTTGCATACATCATTTGCTTATCATATTTCAGTCTTTGTTATCATTTATTGTACATCATGTGATCCTTGTTTGGGCTGATTGGCATGAGATTTGTGAGCCCGAGAGACTGGAGAGATTATGACTGAGTGGGGTCTGAGGGTCGGAGTGCGAGTGATATTGATGGGATCAGGTTGCACGCCACAACAAGTTTTATTGATTCATGATGGGATCGGGCTGCGCAGCAGGTATTATTTTTTCATGATGGGATCGGGCTGCACATTGCAGCATGTTTTATTAGCTTGAGTGGGATTCGCCCCTCCAAAGTCTGACATACCAGCAGTGAACGCAGGTACCGTACAGTGATGAGTGATTGAGTGAGAGTAGAGATAGTCAGATTGAGCACTCTAGGAGTTGAGTACGTGAGGTTATCATTGTGATGCATTACATGTGACATGCACGTTTGACATGTGAACATTGAGATGTAACATTTGTTATACCCCATATTTTCGTACATGAAAATACGCCATAAAAAATTAATTAATGAGCGCTCGGAAGTGAGATGTTACGTCCCGCATTTTTGTACGTTGATGTTTCGTCGTAAGTTAATCGACGTAAGCTCGGTAATGAGATTATTTTGGAATTATAAGTATTATGCTATTTCAAACAAGGAATAAGTAAATTCATGAAGGTGAGAGGGCAAGCAAATCGAAGAAAACGAGTTTCGTCGAAGTTTGTCAATTTGGGATAAAATACGGTCCGAGCTATAATACTCGGTATTTATGGACTAGTGCCATACAAGGTACCACATTACCATGATAGTTCGGTGTATAAGGTATGTTAAAGTGAAATAGTATTTTAAGTAATTTGAGATAATTCTTAATTATGTGGATAATTGATTAATGGTGGGGATAATTATGGTATTAAATTGGATTAAGTGGATAAAATTTCTTTTGTGTGGGCAGCCACATGGCACTAAAGTAGGCCAAGGTGGCTGTATACGGTGAAATCGGAGGTCCAATTTTCCGTTATTAAGGCATTCCAGAAGACCGTCTCAGAGCCTCGAGGCCGCAAAGCTGTGACCGAGTTCCCTCCCTAGAGGCTCGTCAATACCCGACCTAGAAGCAATATTGACCGTGGCAAGGGTAAAGACGGGGAGTTCCCAAGACACACGGCTAAGTCTGGCAAAGCCTAGCCGGCCTACTCTGAACGGCCTACTCTGAACCCAAATCAGGGTGTCATGTCTAGCCGTCCCATCTCCATATCTTTACAATTAATGTATTTTATACTGTGTATGGATTCCCCTTCTATATAAAAAGGATCCTTGTCATTTTGTAAGGCACGACTGTTACTCCGACTACTTCACATGAAATATACAAGAACTCTCTCTTTCTCTCTCTAACATACTCTCTCGATATTGTTGCTCTTATTTATTATCTTCATATTTGTTTTTCATTTATTGCTTATCATTGGTCATAAAGAGCTTTCGCTGATTATTTTACAATTTTTAGCCCTTCCCCGATTGCCTTTAATAGCTCGAGCCCGAGCCCAGGAATCAACCTCGAGGCCCCGTATTGGTCAGTCTGAGGCCTAGATTGGCTAGCTCGTTGGTTTAATTATAACTCTATTTTAGCTCGCATTTCGTCTCTTAACTTCATACACTTAGCATCATCTGCTTAAACAACTAGCATAAAAATAGATCACGTATTTTTAGAGTCCCATCAACATATCTAATTGTTATTACCATTTTCACGGTAAACAGTTTGGCGCCCACCGTGGGGATAAAAATAATAGTGATTATTTTCTTGCTGGTTTCATCATATAACGCAAGTTATCTTTCACGCTTTTTCTTGTCCAAGATCTTCGGTTTCAAGTTAAAATGTCTGATTCAGTAAACAACAATATTTAGAACCACGGAGAAAATGGTGTGGCTGTTCCAGGTGTAGGTGAGCCACCACAAAATCGTGAGAATGCGCTAGGACCGATTTCGGCGGACGAAATCTCATGTGACGCTCGACACGTCGAAACAAGCTCCCACACTAACAGGAGCATACACCAAGTCGACCAACAAGAAGCCCAAAAAACCCCAGCTCGGGAAGAACGAGAAGTTAGCCTTCATGTTATTTTTGAAATATTGCAGGCACAACAGCTGGCTATTGCTCAGCTGCAAAGTCACTAGAAGACTCCTAGCACGGTAGCACCGGAGACAGCTCCCCCGACCGAACAGGTACCGGAGAGGTCAAGCAATAATGGGTCGGTAGCCAATCCCGCCATCATAAAAATGCTCAAGGACCTCACCAAAAGGATCGAATCGGGCGTGAAAATGATAACAGCCAACGACAAGAAGGTCGAGACGTACAACTCCAGGGTCGACCAAATCCCGGGCGCACCCCCGGTCCTGAAAGGTATGGATTCGAAGAAGTTCGTGCAAAGGCCGTTCCTCGAGGAAGCATCCCCGAAACCCATTCCAAAGAAGTTCAGAATGTCAGAACTCCCAAAATACAATGGGACCTCGGACCCCAATGAGCACGTTACTTCCTACACGTGTGCAGTGAAGGGAAACGACCTAAAAGACGACGAGATTGAGTCCGTCTTACTGAAGAAGTTTGGGGAAACACTCTCGAAGGGGGCCATGATGTGGTATCACAACCTAGCTCCCAACTCCGTAGACTCATTTGCCATGCTGGCAGACTCCTTCATAAAGGCACGTGCCGGTGCTATCAAAGTAGCGACGAGAAAGTGTGACGTGTTCAAGATCAAGCAGAGGGAGAACGAGATGCTGCGAGATTTCGTATCTCTCTTCCAAACGGAACGAATGGAACTACCACTGGTCTCCGACGACTGGGCGGTGCAGGCCTTTACTCAAGGCCTGAATGAGCGGAGCTCAGTAGCTTCAAGGCAGCTGAAAGATATCTGATCGAGTATCCCGCCGTAACTTGGTCGGACGTCCAAAACCGATATCAGTCAAAGATCAGGGTCAAGGATGATCAACTAGGAGCCCCCTCGGGCTCACTATACCCGAGTAGGCTTCTGACGAAGGAGCCAAAGCCAAATAAGGAATGATATCAGCCATACACCGAAGACAGGAGGAACGCCCCGAGGCACAACCCACCTCGCAACAATCGATTGATCAACCGAGGGCAGAATCCTCGGGGACTCATTAACAAAACCGGATTCGATGGAAATACGGGGCCAATAGGGGCACCGCGCTTATAAGAATACAACTTCAACGTCGTTGTATCAGATATTGTTTTTGCCATCAACAAAATTAGAGACGCTAGATAGCCCAGGCCTACACAGTCGGATCCTTTCCAAAGGAATCATAACTTAGTATGTGAATTTCATAACACTCACGGCCATAGGACCGAAGATTGCCACCAACTCCGAGAGGAAGTAGCCAGGCTACGCAATAAAGGTCACCTTCGAGAATTCTTAAGCGACCGGGCCAAAAATCAGTTCTGAGAAAGAGAAGCGGCCAAAAAAACGAAGTGAACGGGCCACAACATGTTATCCACATGATTTTGGGAGGCGTCGACGATCCCCAGAGCCCGTGATGAGAAAGACAAAAATATCCATCACTAGAGAAAAGCAAACTCGGGGGTACATACCCAAGGATGCCCTTACGTTCAGCGAAGAGGACTCCGAGGCCTTGTCTCAACCTCATAATGACGCACTGGTAATCTCTTTCTTGGTGAATACATTTCAAATAAAATGTGTACTTGTGGATCCAGGTAGCTCGGCCAGCATTATCAGGTCGAGGGTAATAGAGAAGCTTGGATTGTTAGACCAAATCGTGCCCGCCACTCGAGTCCTCAACGGTTTCAACATGTCAAGTGAAACAACGAAAGGAGAAATCACCCTCCCAGTCAGCGTGGCCAGCACGACCCAAAATGTCAAATTTCATGTCATCGAAGGAGACATGAGGTACAATGCCTTGTTCAGACGATCGTAGATACACTGCATGAGAGCAGTACCATCCACCCTCCACCAAATGATGAAATTCCCAACAAAGAATGGGATTAAAACCGTCTACGGGGAACAGCACGCGACAAGAGAAATGTTAGCGGTGCACGACGTGGCACCGACACCAATATCTCCACTCTCGAAAGAACCAAGGGGCAAGCATACTACATCGTCGCCTAAGCCTGCTTAAACATAGTGAAGGACCGTACCGCATCCTCATTACAAGCGATAGGGACATATCAGACCTCAGAACATCGCCGACGCATCCCACGCTAAGGTATAATCATCTCCCTTTTCATTTTATATTTCATACTAACCCTCATGCAGGCACCCGAACGAAACAACCAAAGCTCTTCCCAACCCGAAGGCCTTAGGTTTCGAAAGCATACGTTGTACTCTTTGCCTTCGGCCGGGTTTTCATTCCAAGAAGGGTTTTACCATCAAGGTTTTTAACGAGGCAACATCTATATGCTACCTAAGGAAGATCCAGGCAAATGTTCAAGGCTTCTTTTGCAATCAACCTCGAACACTGGAGGGCATCCCCCGGAAGATCATACCCTTGGAAAAGCCAAAAAATGCCAAATGGGGTCCCAATAGGAAAATGATGTACTGGGCCAAATGGTCGAGTGAACCGTGTCTGCATAGTCGGGCCCCCGAGGGCGGAGACACATGTACTTGTGCCAAGCAATCAAAGAACACCTTTTGTCAAAGCATCTCATACTCCAAAGGAAACTCAACATTTTTGCCAAAATGATTCCTCCATAAAAAACGTCCCGAATACTCGGAGACTGACGTCAACGATTCGGCATCCGCATGACCTCAGGGTCAAAACTCCAAACTCATAAGCCCTCTAGGAGGCATTGTAAAAATCATGAAAAACCTCCGCCAAAAGTGCCCCGAACACTCAAGGAATGGCGTCGAAAACTCAAAAATCGCACGACCTCAGGGTCGGAATCTCCAAAATTGTAAGCCCTAAATGAGGAAATACCGAGTTGCAGAGTAACGGCTCCCGAGCCAAAACAACCTCGACGATTCGGAGACTGTCGCCAATCGCCATTCAATAAAAAACCCGAGGCCATAAGACCCCGAGCGGGCAGACTCGGTCTCGTAAGACCTATATAAGGCAACAACAAAAAACTGTAAGACCTCAAGCAAGGCATGAATCATACTTGTACCAAGTATCGACAAAACTGTAAGACCTCAAGCAAGGCATGAATCATACTTGTACGGAGTATCGACAAAACTGTAGGACCTCAAGCAAGGCATGAATCATACTTATACCAAGTATCAACAAAACTGTAAGACCTCAAAGGCATGAAAATTTTGTAAGACCTTACTACAGGCATAAACTCGATCCCGAAGTTTAGGCTATATATCGAACTTGTAAGATTCATGAAAAGGCGTACCCTCGATATAGATACCTAAACTACTACACTCGGGATCAAAAATGGCTCAGGCCAAGCACAAATGACTACGGTCATACGGCTGACCAGCCAAGCTAACGCGACTCGGGGATGCCCGACCGTCGCTACAAAATCATAGGCCATTACTTTGAATCTACTTCGAAAAGAACCGGTTAAACAGGCTACCCTCGACATAGGCAAAAGAGCTTCGACCATGTTAGCTCCACATCATTGGCTTTGAGATACTCAGCCTCCGAGCCAAACCTCACGAGGTGCTCGATCATCACCACGAAATTACTTGTAATCAAGGTTCTTTCCGAACCGACGATGGGTCAAACAAAAATTACTTCAAAAAGTCCTTAACGTGGGGAAAACAAAGCCAATAAAAGGTCGCTTCGATCGAAGGCATAAGAGCCACTGTCTCCAGCCCACACATATGCCTAAGGGCAAAGCGTAAGAGCCATTGTCACCAGCTTACAATAAAAGGCCGAATCGGCCAGAAGCGTAAGAGCCATTGTCGCCAGCTCACACAAACATGAAAACTTGAGGGTCGATTGAGCTCGAGTCAAAACCCGACTCGGAGACAGAACCCAAAATAGTTAACTACATATGCCTCAGGGCAAAGCGTAAGAGCCATTGTCGCCAGCCTAATGAGCCTCAGGGCCACGCACATAAAAGATCACTTCGATCAAAGGCGTAAGAGCCATTGTCGCCAACCCATGCAAACATAAAAGCTTGAGAGCCGAACGAGCTCCAGTTGAAACCCGACTCGGAGACTAAACCCAAAACAGTTGAGCAAAACCATAAGAGCTCAAACGCCAGCTTATACTAAAGGTTGCATCGACCGAGCGCGTAAGAGCCCCCGAGCCAGCTTAATGAGCCCCAAGGCCATATCACGAATCTAAGGATTCTCACCGACTCTGAGACCAGCTCACCTGGCCAAATGCGAGACAGAAAGGGGTACAGAAGAAGTAAATCCACAAGGTTTCTTTTATACACATACGCGAAAAAACACATTCTCCATCTACAAACATGCTCTGGAAATGCTACGTACAAAATGGCAAAATCCACGTACTGCCCCTGGGAACTACGGCCTACCAGCCTCATCTTCACTCTCCTTGGTGTTGGACAAGAGTAACCGAGCATCACGCTTGTCCGCCCTCGCTTGCGCCAACTCTTCCGAGAGGACAAAACCCCTTGCGCGGATCTCCTCGAGAATCTTTCTTCGAGACTTGAAACGAGCGTATTCTTTGATCCTCTCTTTGCGATCGAGGAGCCTCTTTAACTCGTCTTGATCATCGGTAGCGTCCTTCAAATAAATCGCCATCTCCTGATCAGCCATAGTTCGGCTTAGTACTGCTTCGGTCCGGGCATCAACGATCTCAGCCCTGACCTTCGAAAGCTCGGTTTCGAGCTTCGTGATCATATCCACTTGAACTAAAGCATTACCAC
Source organism: Nicotiana attenuata (assembly GCF_001879085.1). Lineage (NCBI taxonomy): Eukaryota > Viridiplantae > Streptophyta > Magnoliopsida > Solanales > Solanaceae > Nicotiana > Nicotiana attenuata. Next base: position 48,440,964 of record NC_031995.1, read on the forward strand.
GAGCTAAACGGAGTTGAACCTCGAAAGCAGGAACTTTAGCCAAGGCGTTCTTCTCCTCTGAAGCCAGAACCTCCGCCCGAGCTCTTAGCTCGTCACAGTCATTCTTGATTCGGTCGGCTTCATCCCGAAGACGTTCCAAGGCCTCTGTTTTTTTATGGAACTGGAATAAACGAAGTGTTAGCCTCAAAAGCTAAAAGGCGGAAGGCATACGCACCCGGGATGGAAAATTACCTACTCCATCAAGTAACTCTCGTAATTCAAGCTCCGATATGCCTCATATCGCAAGTGTGCCAGCTTGACTTCTTTTTCCTCACAAAGGAGCCTAAGGGATCTATCCTCATCCAGAGCTTTCTGAAACCTAGCTCCATGACGGAGCAGCTCAGACCTAAGCCTATCAAAGTCCTGCAGAAGAAAACTCGGTAAGGAAAGCAAGACACGAAATTCAAAAGGCCTATGTCGAAACTCACCACAAAGTGAAGCCGGCGGACTTCCTCGAAAATCGAGGGCAAATCTATCAATCTAGTCTCCTCAGTCTTGGAAAAAGCAACTCTGGTCGAGGCACGGTTGCTCGTAGAAACCACCTTTCCGAAATCAGGAACTATGAGCGCGGCAGGCTCAAACAACATTTTCGTCTCGAAGCCCCGGCCCCATTTCGCCTTACTCTGAGCGCCATCGCCCTACGAATGCATGTCCCGCTTATTATTATCATTCTTTAGCCCGGAAGATGGCAACCCCTCCCCTTCTCCGGAGGAGCACGGCCTCGCCTCTGAAGGCTCTCCGATACCTACAACAGCAAGATTAATACCAAAAAGGGAAAATGTCTCTCCGAATGAACAAAGGGTAAGGAAAAAGTAGTACACACACATACCGTGATATTTTGCTTCCCATCTACCCCGGGGCACGGCTCGCCACCTACGCTCATCACAAGTCGAGTGGGTCGCCAACTTCCGGACCCAACCAGGCAGATCAGGAGTGTTACTCCCAAACGCACACGCAAGTATACGTGGTCGACAAGTAATATAATGATAAGTTGAGTGTCGAACCCATAGAGACTTGTGTAAACTACTCACTAAATCACTAAAATTGTTATTCAATCCAGCTAAAAGAAAAGTCCAATATATGATTATACGATACTACGATTCTAAATAATAACTAAATTATCAAGTAACGAGTTGATCTTTATGTATTCAGTAGAGACAAGTATTCTAGGGCTGTGATCGATTCACCATTCGTATTGTGTTCTAATTAACTCTCCCCTTCATATAATTCACTCATGGTTGCTAATTAATCGATAAATGCTCTCATAGACTTATCCCGAAGTACTACTCACCTATTCTCAATAGATTAACGCCTATGTTCCTATGAAATCAATCTATTAAGAACGCATTAAGATTACGATATTTAATTAAGCATGGTGACTAGGTATATTCCTATCCTAACCACAAATCTGCTCCCCCTAAGGGTTAAGATCATGCTCTCTCCAATTCTTCTCTAATCTAAACATGGCTTTCCCAAGCATAGAATAGATAGTAAATAGAACCTAACTGCTGGCCAGACAATTAAGCAATTAAACATAGAATTGAAGAAACAACCATATATTGGTGAATTATCAAACAACAATATTCATGACTAAATCACAACCCTAGAACAATGGGTGTTTAGCCACCCATGATGTAATCAAACAATTGCATAAATGTTGAATCAATTGAAAATACTAGAAAAAGATGAAGAAACTGAGAATTCTCTGCTTCCTCACGATCCCCTGTGTGTTTTTCCCCTAAAGTGGCATCTGCCCTCCAAAAATAGGTTTAGTCTTGCTTTTATACGTGTTGGATGGGTCTAGGGCCGAAATAACCTTGTCCCGAGCGAAATTGGAGAAAATTCACGTCACTGGCGCCAAGCCCGGCGCCAGTGGGCGCTGCCTAATTTTGCATACTGGTTTTGGTGCCACAGGTGGAGCTAGGCGTTGCCTGTGGCGCCCAAATGGCTTCTTTTTTCCGATTTTGTTCGTTTTAGCTCAAATCTTGCACGTTTCGCCCCCACTTGCTCCCGAATCATTCCTACACATAAAAACACATCAAATTAATATAAATCAACATATTTCACATCCTAAATCCACGAAACAAAAGTAAAATATGAGGCGATATACATAGAAATATATATTCTTTAAGCTAAACATCAAGGAACGTCGCCCGACGCCCATGAAATCGGTACAGAAAAGGAAAAAACATGGTTACGAACTAGCCTTCGCCATAAACAAATCTGAGAAGGCACGGGATGTACCACTTATGTGCATAGTTCCATTCCTCGGGGAATGGCATAAGTTCCATGAGGAAAACATGAGCCGTCCGAACCCGAACGAACCGAATCATCCACCCCCGATCTCCATCTTCCTCATTGTCAACAACTTAGGGCGTGGTCGACCGACACCGCAAGGTTAGCAGACCTCGATGGTGAAAGGGCCGATACAGCCTAATGAGATGACTGAGCATAAATTCAAGCCCATACTGGTTTCGGGCTTCTAACACTTGAGAGTCATGAAGGTGCTGATTTTGCCATTTCTGTATTTCTTCCTCCATTTGAGCCATCAGAGCATAACAATGCTCCCTATCAGCTTTGAAATCTTTTGCCTGCTTGACTGCCTCATTCTCAAGAGTAGTTACCTTTCTTCTTAGACTAGTGATGGTCCCTTCATAGTTTCTCTTCATTTGCTGCACAAATCGCGTCCATTCTTCTGCTTTCTTTGTCCATTGTGCCCGGATTTTTGCTAGATTATCTTCAGACCTTCTCTTACATTGCCAAATAAAGGGATCAAGATAATGTAATTTCCAAGAGACCTTTACGCGTAAGCGAGGCACATATGTGCCATGACTCATCATGCACTCTTGCACCGCTATTTACCATGAAAATGGTAATAACAATTAAATTTGTTGATGGGACTCTAAAAATACGTGATCTATTTTTATGCTAGTTGTTTAAGCAGATGATGCTAAGTGTGTGAAGTTAAGAGATGAAATGCGAGCTAAAATAGAGTTATAATTAAACCGACGAGCTAGCCAATCGGGGCCTCGGACTGACCGATACGGGTCCTCGAGGTTGATTCCTGGGCTCGGGCTCGAGCTATTAAGGGCAATCAGGGAATGGCTAACAATTGTAAAATAATCAGCGAAGTCTCTTTATGACCAATGATAAGAAATAAATGAAGAAAAAATATGAAGATAATAAATAAGAGCAACAATATCGAGAGAGTATGTTAGAGAGAGAAAGATAGAGTTCTTGTATATTTCGTGTGAAGTAGTTGGAGCAACAGTCGTGCCTTACAAAATGACAAGGATCCCCTTTATATAGAAAGGGAATCCTTACACGGTATAAAATACATTAATTGTAAAGATATGGAGATGGGACCGCTAGACATGACACCCTGATTCGGGTTCAGAGTAGGCCGTTCAGAGTAGGCCGGCTAGGCTTTGCCAGACTTAGCCGTCTGTCTTGGGAACTCCCTGTCTTTACCCTTGCCACGGTCAATATTGCTTGTAGGTTGGGTATTGACGAGCCTCAAGAGAGGGAACTCGAGATTGGAGACAATGACGTTGTCTCTTAAAGCCTGACTTCCTTTTTGATGGAGGTCCTCGAGGTCGAGTACCACCTCGACACTAGACATGATACCGTTGGCTTCTTAAAGCCTGGATTTTTTTTTATGGAGATCCTCGAGGTCGGGTACCACCTCGGGATTGGAGATGATGTCGTTTCTTAATATATATATATATATATATATATATATATATATATATATATAGAGTCGTTTCTGCTCACTCAAGGATCTCCCCATTTTAGATAGTTATTCTCTTGTTTCGGCGTTGAGCTCTTCATTACCTCAGCGCTAAAGTATTTGTGTAGGTTCCTGCTTCAGTTCTTCTAGTCTCGCCATAGCCATGACTGTTACATCGAGGCTTGTTCAGCAGAGAGGGGAGCGTTCCGCTCCCGATGATCAGGATCAAAGAGAGCTTTTCTTGAAGATAATTTCTTCGATAGGAGAGGGGCACCTTGATTTAGTGAGGAGAGATTGCGGATGGGGGGAGAGAGTAGTTTTACAGACTCTTTCCCCGGATGAGGGTATCTCGGATCATGTTGATGGATTCCTGAACGTGTACACGTATCCTCTCACATTGGGCCTCCTCGATAGGGTTGTGCTTGACTTCTGTTTAAGGTATCGGGTTACCTTGGTGCAGATACATCCATCGTTTGCTCTAAGTAATAATGTCTTTATAGGCAAGTTACTAGGGCAACTTCAGATTTTAAGTTTTACCCCTTTTGTCCTTTTTAGTTTCTCTTTTTAGCTAGTTATTCCTTCAATTTATGCCTTTCTACTCAAGCTAAGACTAAAATTTACTATCAGACCCCCCTACTAGAAACTTCTAAAGTTGTTATTAAAGATTCCCTAACCCCAAATACCTATACTACCCTCCCAATGCCCTATTATTACTTCAACAAACCAATGGGTCGAATTGACCTAACACTGAAGCCAATAGTGGGCTCAAAACTGACACAATGACCCACAATTCAACCAATTAAAACTATAAGCCAAAATGAAGCAAATGCTGAAATAAGTTTGATTCTAAACAATTTATCAACTAGTATCAACTAAATTAAAAAAAAAACTAAATTAAACCAAACGAACTTAAACAAACTAGGACAAAACAAAATAACGGACAGAAATTAATTCTACTTAAAATTCATCCAAATTTTCTAAATTATATACTGGATGAAGGAGAATCAAGGGGAACTAGACAAGAGTTAAGAAAACAAAAACAGTATGAGAAAGATAAAAGATGAAAATACTTACTGAATTTAAAATCGACCTCGACTGACTTTTCGAATCTGATCCCCAAATAATGTTATTTGCCTATTCTTTGCCAAAAATAAACAAACAACATCATTTGAGGATCAATCGAACACTGGCAAACCCCTTGCACAGCCTGAACTTCGACTTGAACCTTAAACATGAACCCTAGATTTAGGATTCGAGAGATTTAAGCTGGATTTGAGGGAATCTAGTTTGAAATTTGGGAAGAGGGGGTCAAGGTGGGTCTAGGGTGTGATTTTGGTAGGGTTTGGAGTGGTGGCGCCGCCGGACACGGCGGAGGAGTCCGTGGCGGCGCTAGGATTTGGGGTTTTTGGGGGATTCTAGCTTGATTTGAAAGAAATTGAAGGTAGTATGGGCATGGGGAGGTGAGAGGAGTCTTTGGTGAAATTTTGGGAGTGATTGGCCAATCACTGCCAGCGGAGACGATTTTCGGCCGGCGGCAGACGGTGGCAGGCGGCAGCGTTAGGGTTTCCGGTGAGAGGTCTGAGAGATGAGAGGGCAGGGGGTCCTGAGGGGGGTAGGGGTCGTTTTGGACATATATATATATTAAGTAATGTAGGCTTCTCAATCGTTAGATTATAAAACCTAGACGGTTGAGATTAATCGACGACCAAACGACACCGTTTATGGAAAAGGGGGGGGGGTGCTGGACCGGGTATTTGGATTTTGGGCTGGGTATGGGTCATTTCAATGGGTATCAGGGGTTTTAAGATTGGGCTGGCCCAACAATTGGGTATTTTTATTAAGACTCTTATTATTTTTAATTTCTTTTCATTTTCTCATTTTTTTTTAGACTTTTGTTAAATACAAAATTAAAAATAAAAGACCTGATTTAATTCTAAAATTAAACTAATTAATTTTCAAAAATTAACTAAGTCCTTAGAAAAAATTCGCAAATATTAAAAGTAAAATGCAAAAAGGACTATTTTTGTTATTTTCTTTCATTAACTAAATAATTATCCTAAAAAGTAGAAAATTAGGTCCTAAATGCAAATGCACTATTTTTGTATTTTTATGAATTATATCAATTAAACATGCACACAATAATGGAAACAAACACAAAAATTATGCAATTAATTCCCCAAAATTAAATAATTAGAGGGAAAGCTCTAATTTTAAGAATCCTGTAGGAGTAATTCACGCGAGGCAAAAATCATGTGCTCACAATGGTTTACTAGTATGGGTGGAAGGAATAATTTTCAGTTGAGATGGTGTTATCGGGCCTATATGGATTGGGGTGACGCGGAATCACCCTGCGAGTATATGTATGCTGAGTACATTTAGTGATTTGATGACTTCGAAATGGTATTTGGAAAGTTCGAGGATGCACGTTTGTTTGAGAGGAGGAGAATATAACGACCCGACTGATCATTTTGAGAATTAGCGTCTTGTTCGGAGGATTTAGGTCTCGAGAAATTTTGTAATATGTATTATGACTTGCGTGTGTGGTCGAGTTTGGTTTTCAGATGTTCGGGATCAATTTGGAAGAACAAATCTTGTTTTGGAAGCTTAAGTGAAAAGAGTTGACCGGAGTTTGAATTTTGTGTAGATGACTCCGGAATGGTGTTTGGACGATTCCAATAGCTTTGTATGGTGATTTTGGACATAGGCATGCGTCCGGATTTGGATTCGGAGGTTCGTAGGTTGACTTGATGCACTTCGGCAAAAATTAAAAATTTGAAGGTTTGAAATATTCATAAGTTTGACCGAGAGTTGACTTTGATTATATCGAGTTCAAATTATTATTTTGGGAATTGAAATAGCTTCGTTATGTCATTTAGGACTTGTGTGCAAAATTTGGGTTCATCCCGGGTTGATTTAATATGCTTCGGCACGAGTGTTTGAAGTTGGAAGATTTGAAAATTCATAAGTTCGATTCGAAGTGCGATTCATAGTTTCGACGTTGTTTCATGTGACTTGAGTCCTTGAGTAGGTCCATGTTACGAGTCTTGTTGGTATATGCGAACGTGGTCCAGAGTGGCTCAGATGGGTTTCAAATCGTTTGGACCGTGTTGGGGGAGGCTGGTTTGGGCGGAGATGGTGTGGTCGATCCTGCAGACAACTGGGCGCAGGTGCATGGCCGCTTCTGCGTAATGCTGGTCGCTTTTACGAAGTTGTGAGAATCCCCGTTGATTCGCTTCTGCGGATAAAGCCCCATGTGATTGTCCGCTTTTGCGGTGTTGTAGTGGCTTCTGCGATACTGCAGATGCGAAAAATTGTCTCGTATGTGTGCAAACTGGGTAGGCAAGTGAAGGCCACAAATGGAATGTTTTGGCTAGCAAATGGGAGATCGCAGGTGCGAAATATTTGTCCCCAAATGAGGAAAAACCTGGGGCAGAACCTATATTTCGGGGGTTTGAGATTTTTATTCATTTTTGGAGTTTTAGACCTCGGTTTTTGGGTGATTCTGGAGGGGTTCTTCACGAGTTTGATTTGGGTAAATGTTCTTTGTCCGAAATTGATTATAATTCATGACTCCATAACTATTTATATCATTAGTTAGTGGGTTGAATGGAAGAAAATGTGAATTTTTGTAAGTTTTTTCAAGAATGTAAATGAGGATTTGAAGGGCGATTCGATATGGAAATTTGATAATTTTTATATAGTTGGACTCATATCGGAATGGGTGTTCGGGTTTTGTAAAATTTATCGGGTTCCAAGGTGCGGGCCCGGGGGTTGACTTTTTAGTTTTAATTAAAAGACCAAAGTTTTATTATCCGAAATTGGTTCTATGAGTTTTAATTATGTTATGAAATAATTTTGGCTAGATTTGAGCATTCCGGAGGGTTTCTCACACGAGAAGGCCATTTTAGAGTATCGGTCTAGCTTTGTTGAGGTAAGTATCTTGCCTAACATTGTGTGAGGGAACTACCGCTTAGGAATTGATTCGTTTGTGCTAATTGTTTAATGTGAAAGTCGTGTATGCGAGGTGACGCGTACCTACTCGGACTTCTATGTGGAAACTCTATAAGTTTAAAACTCTAAGACATCATTATGTATTAAATTGGAAGTTGTTGGCACTTGTTCTATCCTTTATTCACCATGTCAACTATTACATGCTTGTTTGGAGTTGTAGTTACATGTCACATTCTTTACTTGCCAAGTTGCTCCTATATGCTTATTAGGAATTATTACTACTTTAACCATTTTGCAAATTCTTTTACTGTCGGGTCGCCTTTTTGTGGAGATACTTGCACTATTGAGTTTATTCTTAAACAATAAATTGAAATTGAAGTTATCAAGAGGCATTAATCTATTGTTCCTAAAGTTGTGATTAAAAAAGATGTTGTTCCTCGCTGAGTTACTTTTTCATTCATGTTGTTTTCATTGATATACCATACACGTTGTGTTGAGTTGGGGGCTATTTGTTGTGAAATTATTGATATCGTGGAATCTTTAGGAAGACTGTGGCCTACAGGCACTTGCGATACGAGTTAATACGTTGTGTTGTCGTGTTGATAGTACATGTGAATTGTTAGGTGAATTGGGTCGTTGTTATAGGGAGCATAAGGGTGGCATTTTACCGTTGTTGTTATGCGGAGTATAAGGGTGGCATTTCACCATTTTGTTTTTATACAGGGCATAAGGGTGGCATCTCACTGTTGTTGAATCTACGGATTGATAAGGGTGGCCATTATACAGAGCGATAAGGGTGGATATATGAGAGATAAGGGTGACTATTAATATAGTCATGGCAGAGTGATACGGGTGGCTATAGGTGGGATAAGGGTGGCAATGTCAGGGATGATGTGTGATGATGTGGGGGCAATGTGTTGGTGATATTTGTGTGATTTTCCTTGTGTTTTCCATATGCTGTATGTGACCTATCTGTTGTTTCGGTGACCTATTTGATATCCTTGATATTTCTTGTTGATTTGGGCTGCAGTACTACACCTGCACAAGCATACACCATAGCATGCTAATTATACTAGCTCGTGAGTACGAAACTTGACATTTATTTGATCATGTCCACGTATTATGGTATTATCCGTTTCATGTTGCTATTGAGCTTGTGATTATGCCAGGAAGATTGAGATTTGTAAGCCTGTGACCATGCCAGGCGGATTATGATTTCGGCACGTGAGTTGTCCGTGTGGGCTGTGAGTGGAGATATGGGCACGAGGTGCCGTGAGTATATGATAATTATGTTATTGGTAGATGAGTTGTCCGTGCAGCACGTGAGTTGTCCGTGCGAATCCAAATATTGATATTGTTGGCATGTGAGTTATCCGTGCAGTTGTGATTTGAAATGTAGGCACATGGTGCCGTGAGTATATCATAGTAGGTTGAGACCCGTGATTTGTGACTATGAGATGAAGTACCACAGAGTGATTTTGCTGTGAAAACTTGTGTTAGACAGTTTGATGAATTGGTTTTCCTTTGTGTTCCTTATTTGGTTTTTTAATGATGTTTCCTCGGTATTTCTCATTGCTTTACTGCGTATATGCACATGTTGATTTTTTTTCTATTTACCAATTCTTGCTTCCCATTGTTAGCTGTATACTGTTATATTGCACCAGTGATTTTGTCTAGTGAGTGTCTTGACTTGTACCTCGTCAGTACTCCACCGAGGTTAGTCTTGATACTTACTGGGTACCGACCATGGTGTACTCATACTACACTTCTGTACTTTTTTTATAGAACCAGGTATTGGAGATATTGGACTCGGGTAGAGTTAGCTCGTTGGTCACGAAGATTCAAGGTAGAGCTGCATGGTCGTCGCAATCCCTTGGAGTTCTTTCCTTTCTTTGTACTGTCAGTTTGTATTTGAACATTATTGTATTTCGGTCTCTGCGATCTTTCCATGTATTCAGTTAGAGTTCGTGACTCCGTACTACCAGTCATGGGAGGTTGTTATGATTATTACCCCGTAGGCTTCTTTTATTTCGGTACTTGTATTAAACACCATTGTAAATTATCTTTGTAAAAAAGGGAGGGGGGGGGGGGGGGGGCGTTAAGTTGTTTGTAATCGGCTTACCTAGTCTTAGAGACTAAGTTCCATCACGACGCCTGTGGTGGGATTTTGGGTCGTGATATTCTTTTTTTGTTTTAGCAAATCCACTAGGTAAGATGCATAGGGCTAGTTTTTATAAATATATAAAGCAAAATAAAATGTCGTCAAATCTTACAAAATGTTGAGAAATAAAACTTGAAAGTACATATCACCTATTACCATGGTTAAACTCAACCATGGTAGTACATGCTCGACTATGAAAAGGGTAATTGTAGAAACTAGCCATAAAAATATAGCATCTTGAAGATTCTCAGCTATGCACATACACTACCCATCCTTCACAGCATCATTGTAGCCCTTTGCCAATTGTTCAAGTTGGATCATCATCGCTCCAGTTAGTTCATGCACGAAAGTGTTGAGATTTGCCAAAACGTTCCACTGTTGCCATTGTATTTCCATTGCTGTATACTGCTCATCTCAATTCCACAACCTGCTCATTTTACATGTGAATAACATATGCATACCTGCCTTTTCATGGAGCCAAACAACAGCCGCATCATCAAACTAGTCTTAATTCCAACAATTTTGCACGTAGGTTGAGTAGCACCTTTTGCTCACAATTTCGTGTGTTTTTCAGCTATCAATCAATGAGTTTGCTACATGATACCAGTACTGGATGTTGAGTTAATGAAATGCGTTGGGTTTTTATTCCGCAATGCATCCATTGTACCCAGATTTTGGCTCCCCAAGTCAGTACTTCGTGAGATATTCCATTCAAATAATTAGGCAGCCAACATCTATGTTTCGTTGTTATTAGTGCTGCTGCTGCTGGGCATTTTGTTTGTGCCATGATATCCATCACTATAGAGTATTGAACTTCCAGCATTCAATTTTTATATGTGCATACCAAGACAAGGCTATCCATTTCTAGTTCCTCCTCATCAGTGGCGGATCCAGGATTTTGGATTGGTGGGTGCTTCAATTTTTTTGATGTGAAGTTACTACTATTCACATAGTATAAGTGTACAACTATTTAATTACGACGATAAGAAAATTAATTAGAAAACCATAGTACAAATGCCGTAAAACTGTGAAGCGAGAAAAAAGATCAGTGGATTTTGCTGCTTTGGAGGAACTCTTCGTTTTTTTAAAGAAAATTTTCTTTTTCTTTCTTCGCTATAATGAATTAGATAAAGTAAAAAAGGAAAAGTTAAAAAAGAAAAAGGAAAGAAGGTAAAACAAAGTCAGAAGCAAAAGAATAATAGTAGTAGTGTTGGCTTAGAAAAGAAAAAGATAGTGCTTGATAATATAAAAAAGAACAGAGGAAAAGAAGCTTGCTAGTAAGGAGGTTCAATCTTCGAACCTTTGACATACATAGCACTTCAGCACCCACCGTAAAACCAAAGTACCACCAGTTGTACATAATCTGTGTCGACGTTAATGGGTGCTCGAGCACCCAATTTTTTGTATGTAAATCCGCCCCTGCTCCTTATGCAATGTTGATTCAAATCTTATTCACATGCTTTTGCCTATCATTGAAACTCCCTAAAGGGAATGAGCACTAAGTGCTAATATCACCCATTGAGATTGTATCAAATGATAGGGCAACACAGTAACATCTCCTGCAAAAAAGAACACGAGGTTAGTATAAAAAAGGACCCCATGCTATCCTCCATAAGGATTTGAACATGGTGGTCAAGAATGTGACCTCCAGTGAACTCCCCTTTTGCTGACCTTTCCTCTCCCCCTCTGAGCATTCTTTTCTTCTTTGCAACTTGTATTCTAATATAAGGACATTGCAACTTATCATTGTTAACGATCCTCTTCCCTCCGGTATCTAGCTGTGCAAAGGAATTACATTGTATAAGTCCAATGTCAAGTGCGTAATTGGCTAGGTGATCCACCAGTTTGTTACCCTCCCTATATATGTGATAGTCTAATAATACACATCTATAGTACTTTCCCTATTTCATCCACATATGCCATAATACCCAAGGTGTACTCCACCATAACATTCACCAATAGCATTGAAACTGTTTGTAACCAGATGTGAGAGAGGTGGTTTTGCTTGCAATACCTCAGTGCTTCAAGGATTGCTAGTGTCTCTACTTCAGTGTTGGGTTATTAAGTGATCTACTTCCCATGTGCATGCACTACATCTCCCAGATTATCCCTCAAACAAAAGAAAATTGCACTCCTGCCCGTATTTCCTCTAGCTGCCCCATCTACGTTTACCTTTTTCTAACCTTCTATCGCGCTCCCTTTTTCCTCCGCGGAAATCGGGTTTGTGACATTTGGGAGGATATCTCATTCCTTTTGGGAATTGGGTTTGATTTAAAGAGTCGCCACCTAATGACTAGGGTGTATTAGGACACCAAGGAGGTTTGATTTGAGTAACCAGGGATTGGGTAAGGGCTTAAAATTATTCTAAGGGGAAGGTGTTAGGCACCCCTCAGAATCCACTAGTGTGGTTCCCGGCCAGACTATTATTGTGAATTTGGGTACAATTAACATATAGACAAATAAGGCTCAAATAAGAGGGGATTTTTATCACATAAAGGTCTGAAAGTAAACAAGGTTTGAAAGAACAATTAGAAAAAGCTGTTTTAAAAAAAAGAGTTTAAAATACTGGAAAGAAAGAATAAAGGGAGGGGGGTCCTAGGTTTATTAATAATATGGATCACCCCACACAATGCCCGGTAATCACTCCTCAATGAGGGGCTACACGTGACATTATCGCGTGGTCATCATATCCATATCTACCCTTCCCACCCCGTTAAGGTATTAAAGCGCGGAAGGTCTCGTTTACTTATTGCATGCTATTACCCGTCCCAATCCTATCAGTCCCGGAGGTATTTAGGACTACTAATCCTAAAGGGGAGGAATATTAGGCTTATTTGTAGTTTTAAAGGTAAAACTTCTAAGGCGACATACAAAAGCATGTATAGCATATTGAGGGAAAACACATAACAAATAAGAAGGCTCAAATAAACCTCATTTACACAAAGAAGCACATAATTTAGCATGACTTACACATACTAGTTAAGGTCTAATTAAGAACTTAAAGGTTGAGGCGGACTGATTTATTACATAATTCAGATAAGAAGCCCGGATCAGGCCTGCCCGCTGGTTGTAGTTTTTAGAAAAGATTCAGATTTTAATTTTTTACCCTAAGGCTTGCCTAAGTGTGGGACAAGGATCCTATAGGCATGGTATCTACTGAATTACGAACGCAGTAACAACAAACTGAATACGTACTGGTTAAAAGATAGTCAGATTATTAAAGAAATGCAATTTTTTTTTTTACGAAGGTTGTATGTTCTGCAAATGATGATACATCGTTATTACTGTGCGAATGAAGCGATTCAGATTCAGTTAATAGTTCCTATAGACATGCTTTCTATGCGTTGTTGATTTAAGCCTTTTGTAGATATGGTGCAAATGCAGAACCCTTATAGACATGATATCTAGATGCTGAATTTCATTATGAACATGATATCGAATTGCAGTTGATTGTTTAAGACCTATGAACATGATTGCTACGTGAAGAATGGATGTACAAGATTCAGAAGGACCTATAGACATACTTTCTATATGCATATGCAGAACTCAGATTTCCAGATACTTATGGACATGATTTCTATATGAGAGAATGCAAAATTCAGAAGCATCTATAGATATGGTATCTATATGAGCGAATGCAAAACTCAGAAACACCTATAGACATGGTATCTATATGAGAATGCAGAGATCAGAAATACCTATAGACATGATATCTATGTGAGAATGCAGAATTCAAAAATACCTATATGTATGATATCTACCCTTTGCATACATAGTTACCCGCCCTTTTCACTAACCATCCCCAAGAGTTTTTTACAAATTATTACAGCTCAGAATAAAGTAAAAAAATACATCAGAAAAAACACAAATACAAGTACAACCAAGGAGAGCCTGATTCAGGCTTCATGCCTGAAATATGAGGTAAACAACCTCCATAAGATCATGATCCAAAGCCTTTCTCCCGTTTGGATGTGACAAAGTTCCCTAAGAGCCTCAAAGGGGACTCAGGGCAATGCTCACACCCCAAATACATTATCAGATTAACACGTGCAGTGTGGAAAGTCCAGCCCTCAAGTGTCCAAGTTCAGAGGGAGCTCAAGGGTCCCGGGGCAAGGCTCATAAGAGGGGGGCAGAACTTAAAGACTAAGAGAGTGTGCAAGTGCATAAACAGAATTCTAAAGTGGGAGAGGAAAGGGAAATGGCAACAAATAAGTACACATATAGGGTTCAGGGGGAATAGGAAAATTAAAAGAGGCAAGAACAGGCTGTGGGCATACCCAGCAAAGGAGAATGCTAGCACACCCATAAGCCTGTTAGAACACACTATTGAAGGCTAGGATCACAAGGGATCAAGCTTAATTCATGGACAATAATTTGCATATTGCCATGCCTTAAGCCATAGCTCAAACACGTAGGGGGTAGGGGTTTGGACTTCGTAATAGAAACAGACAGAAAGAAATCAGCATGCTAACTTGAGTGTTGAACTATGCAGAAACAGTAAGTAGACATGGATACAAAAAGTAGTAAATAAACACATTGTTGTGGTGCTTAAGCTTAAATCAGGACATACTAGTTTCAAAGAAACAAATAGAGAAAAACAGTAGGTCTTGTAAACAGGCCACAGTGCAGGCAAGAAGAGAGAATACTATTGTGTACAAGTTTAAGTTCAGGAAGACTATGAATGAATGTTGTCAATGAAAGAGTCGTGCATTTATAGTGTGAAAATCAGGCAGAAATAAGGTAAGAAAACAGTTAAGGAATTGAATATCAATTAAGAATCAATCACACAAGACTTTCTTTAATTAAGGAACTCAGATTCAAACGGGAAAACTATTTAAGGGAAGAAATCAAATAAACATCTTGTACACAGCATGCAGTTAGGGGTAAATACATAAAAGTTATTTAAGGACAAAATTTTGAAATATACGGTTGCATAAATAAGGTAAGAAAAATCAATTAGTATTCAGTAAATCAAGGGTCAGAGATTTTCTAATCATTGGTCCATGAATGAACCAAGTCAGAAAAGTTAAGGAAAGTCAAATAACTTAAATCGAGTCATAGGGAAATCAGCAAACAAGGAAAGAAATCAATCAAACCTATATAGAAGGAAGTCTGAAAACCATTTCAAAGGGGAAGTTCAGCGCATATAAAGAGCATACAAACATGTTAAAAATATGTCGTGTCAATGCAAAATTAGTAGATAACAGACTATAGGAGCATTGTAGTCACATAGGTTAGCAATGTAGAAGAGAAGTAGCATCTAGTAGCATACAAAAGATCTAGTGTAAAAGACCTTAGAAAAGTTTTAGTGGAAAATCAAAATTGCTTAAAGAGACAGAGGTTGAGACAAAGAATTTCGAGACTTAGTTGAGAAACAAGTTCAGAACCTCGAAATAGTTAGGGTTTCTGAAATCAGACAGCTTTAAAGATGAAGAACAAACATATCCCATAGCCAATGTTCTCAAACTCGGATGAACCCCTAAATTTAGGGTTTTACCATCAATCGAGTGCCGAGATGAGAGGGCAAGTAATCAAGAAAGCAAAAGATACTAGTCGAAACAAGTTCAAAGGTCTAATAAAGGGTGGGACCTTCGACATGCTTTTTCAATAATAGAAACTCATGAGAAACAAAGTAAAAGAATAACATGCGACCCATAGTAGAAGAACTGGTAGAATAAACAACTAAGAACATGGTAGGAGAAATTTTAACAAGAGCACAGTAGGAGCAATATAATAGAAAACATGGTAGAAGAGATTTAACAAGAACACAGTAGGAGCAATATAATAGAAAAATATGGTTGAAGAGAGTAACAAGAACACGGTAGGAGCAATATTATAGAAAAACATGGTAGAAGAAATTTAACAAGAACACAGTAGAAGCAATATAATAGAAAAACTTGGTAGAAGAAATTTAACAAGAACATAGTAGAAAAACACACAATAGAAGAAGAAAATCAGAGAAACACACAAGAAAATCGGAGAAGCATAACTCAAAACCCTAAATCGGAGAACAAAGGTTTTGAAAGTATAACTTTTGAAATAATATCAGAAAATCATTTAAAAGCTTAGGGAAATCATAGATCTGGAACATATCTAAAGAGATCAGAAAAACCTCAAAGCTAGGGTTTTGAGAAGAACCCAAACGGTGAGAAAGGCTTGGATCTAAACAGGAGGAGTTGAGGCCAGGCTCGAACAGACACGACTTGCCGGAGCAAGGGCGGAGATGGCCGTGGAACTTGAATCGACAAAAGTCTGGACCCAACTCTTCGTGGTCGAATCATGAAGCTTCAGTAACCAAACGTAAGGAGCCATAGGTGGCTTGGTGGGTGGTGAAACCACCATGGATTCAGGTCAGAAGGTGACCGGAAAAGATGAAGGGAACTCATCGAAGAGGAAGGGAAAGGTGGAAGGTCCTAGAGAGAACCAGAGGTTAGAGAGATAGAGACGAATGAGGCAAATGAGGGGTTTGGGGGGGGGGGGGTCGTTTGGCTTAATTAGCTAGGCATAGATCTGGACCGTTGATCAAAAATGATCAACGACCAGGATTTGATCTGAGCTGGGTCGGGTAGATTTAGGATTGGGCTTGGGTATTGTGTTGGTTCAATTTGGGCTGGGTATAATTAAGCCAAATTAAGAGGCCAAATGTGGCTATAAGTTAAATAGCCCCTTTTTCCCTATTTAATTTATAAGAAATAGTAAATGAATTTCTGAAAACTAACTAAAAGCAATAAAATGATTTATAATATATAATTATCAATTTAAAAATATAAAATCCCATTTTATAAATATGAGAAGGATTTAAACCTAGAAATTGCTAATATTGCAATTATGCAATTTTGTCCTTAAAAATACGAAAAAATGTGTGAAAAATATTTTAGCTATACTTTAGTATAAATATGAAAATTCGATAAATAGGACAACTATTGTGTTTTTTTTCTTGATAAATAGGACAGTAAATTGATTTAATAATCCTTGAAAAATTAAGAAAAATAGTGCAACCCTATGATATACTTATATATGCCTATATAGGCTATTTTGAAGTATTTTGCATATTTTAAAATAAAGGGAAAAATTGGGTATCAACAACTGCCCCTCTTTACCCGGGAAGGATGAAAGAGTTGTCAGGTAAAGATATGATGATCGATTTTGACCGGATGAAATGGCTTGAAGAGGTTTGGCCGTGCTCTGGATTTTGAGCTGCCTACATATCCCTGGTCTTACAGGAATCAGGCCATATGTAGTTCAGGATCCGTCGGCGGAGTATGCTGATAGAGACCTTTCAAGAATGGGCGCAATATTCAGGTCGGGATGAATGGTTAAGGTCTAATAGGGCTGCGAAAACTGGAGCGGGATCTCTCCTGCCAAGATGGCCGTTGCTCGCCCGTTTACCTGCAAATAAGCAATACAAACGTATATTGTGCATAAATTTAAACATGATGCAAGTTCCCGTCGGACCATGAATGTTGTCTTTGGACGGTTAGGATGATGTCCTTGGACCATGACGTCCTGGGCCATGAAGCGTATAATAAAGGATTGGCAGGCTATGAAATGATGCTCTCGGGCTATGAGAATGATGCCTCCGAACCATGATGCCTTTTAATAATGACGTGCGAAAAATTAAAGGGATCTTCAGGCCATGACATGGTATTCTCGGGCTATGAGAATGATGCCTCCGAACAATGACGCCCTTAGATAATTCGGCGATCTTTCAGCCCATGAAATGCAATAGGTGGCGATCTTTCAGCCCATGAAATGCAATAGGTGGCGATCTTTCAGCCATGCAAAAAATAAAGTGGCGATATTTCAGCCCATGAAATGCAATAGGTGGCGATCTTTCAGCCCATGAAATGCAATAGGTGGCGATCTTCAGCCATGCTAAAACAAAGTGGGGATCTTTCAGCCATGCAAAAATAAAGTGGCGATCTTTCAGCCATGCAAGCGTAAATAAAGTGGCAATCTTTCAGTATGCAAGCGTAAATAAAGTGGCGATCTTTCATCCATGCAAGCGTATATAAAGTGGCAATCTTTAGTCTCAGGGAAGGCAGAATGGTAGCCTTATGCAATGAAAAAGATGCAGATGGAGACAGTGTTTAGTCTCGGAAGGCAGAATGGTAGCCTTATGCAATGCAAAAGATGCAGATGGAGACAGTGTTTAGTTTCGGAAGGCAGAATGGTAGCCTTATGCAATTCAAAAGATGTAGATGGAGACAGTGTTTAATCTCGGAAGGCAGAATGGTAGCCTTATGCAATGCAGAAAATGCAGATGGAGACAGCAAATGGTAATAGAGTTCCTTAGCTGATAATAGGCTGCGATAATTGTGACTGCTGGGGATATTGTGATATAGGGCATATCACCGGTGTGCATAGGTAGCAAATGCTGGAAAATGCAACAATTTCTGAGAGTTGTATTCCTGAACAAAGTTTGTCTTGTGAGTGTATAGTACGTCAGGTTCTTTCACAATCCAAGTGTCTGCATCCAAAGAAAAATCGTGAGCTTTGTAGAGGGGGAGGTTAGTTCGCATCCCTGATGGCCTTGTTTGACTTGTTCGGATTTGATATGGTGATACGATAAGTATCATTAGGGGTAGCGTTGCTGAACAAAGTGATTTCGATAATAAATATGCATGAATTTGAAAAAATGCATCATAAGTATATATTTAAGAAATAACTTTTAGATGAACCGACGACTGTGACGCGGCTCAAGACATTGCAACCTCTCTTGCTACGAAATTTTGAGGGTCCTTCTCAAAATTCTGCCCCAGTTTAATGGTTTGATGCTTCTGGCGGCCATTTGCCATGATCGGCTGAAATTACTTCGGAATTTTGAGGGTCCTCCTCAAAATTCTACCCCAGTTTCCAATTTCGGGGGAAATGAAAATTTTATTGAATTGTGACTGAACCCATAGGGCTGCCTACGTATCCCTTCTTAATCGGGAATCAGGTCAGACGTAGTTCAAATTACATCATGTAGGAAAACATAAGATTACACATAGTAGTGCTTGACTGCATCTAAATTGATTGGTTTCGGCCAGACTTCTCCGTCCATTTCTGCAAGTATAAGGGCTCCTCCTTTTGCCAAATATTCCTTGATATCATGAAACCAAGGTTTTCCATCTGCTTCTTCTTTAATATGGGCACAATAAGCTGGCTGATCATGGATCTTCACTAGAATAAGATCAATGAAGTTTTTGTCTGGAAGTTGTATCATGGATGCCAAGGTTGCCAATGCATCAACGAATACACTCTGGATCCTGGGAACATGCCAGAGTTCTGTCTTTATGAACCTCTTCTTTAGCTCTTGCACATGATGCAGATACGGGAATATCTTAGAGTTCTTGGTTGCCCATTCCTCTCGGACCTGATGTATGAGTAAGTCTGAATCCCCGATTACTAACAACTCCTGAACGTTCATGTCAATGGCCATTTTGAGCTCTAGGATGCAGGCTTCGTACTCGGCCATATTGTTGGTGCAGGGGAATCTGAGTTTAGCTGACACTGGATAGTGCTAATCGGTTTCTGATACTAGGACCGCTCATATGCCAACTCCTTTGAAATTTGCTGCTCCGTCGAAAAACATTCTCCACCCATCATAGGATTCTGCAATGTCTTCTCCTACGAATGATACCTCTTCATCAAGAAAGTACGTCTTTAAGGGTTCGTATTCTCCATCCACGGGGTTTTCGGCGAGATAATCAGCTAGTGCCTATCCTTTGATTGCTTTCTGAATTACGTAGACAATGTCAAATTCACTCAATAGGATTTGCCACTTAGCTAGCTTGCCGGTGGGCATGGGCTTCTGAAAAAATGTTCTTCAAGGGATCCATCCTCGATATGAGATATGTAGTGTAGGCACATAAATAATGCCTCAACTTCTGGGCCACCCAAGTCAGAGCACAGCAGGTACGTTCCAAAAGAGAATACTGGGCCTCATACAGAGTGAACTTCTTGCTGAGATAGTAAATGGCCTGTTCCTTCCTCCCTGTTTTATCATGTTGCCCCAGAACGCAACCGAAAGCTCCGTCAAACATCGCAAGGTAGAGTAATAGGGGTCTACCTGGCTCAGGCGAGACCAAAACTGGTGGTGTTGACAGGTACTCCTTGATTCTATCGAAGGCCTTTTGACAGTCATCGGTCCATTTGGTTGCAGCGTCCTTCTTCAACATTTTAAAGATTGGCTCACAAATAAGTGTAGACTGTGCTATGAACCGGCTGATGTAGTTCAGCCTTCCCAGGAAACTCATCTATCTTTCTTATTCTTCGGCGGTGGTAATTCTTGAATGGCTTTGACCTTTGATGGATCCAGCTCTATTCCCCGGCGGCTCACAATAAACCCAAGTAATTTTCCAGCGGGAACCCCAAATGCACACTTCGCGGGATTCAGCTTTAGGTTGTATCTCTCAATCTGTTGAAGAACTTTCTCAAATCTTCCATGTGATCAGTGGCCTTTTCGGACTTGATGATAACGTCATCTAGGTACACCTCGATCTCCTTGTGTATCATATCATGAAAAATGGTGGTCATAGCCTCATGTAGGTGGCCCCTGCATTCTTCAAACCAAACGGCATCATCTTGTAGCAGTACATTCCCCACGGCGTAATGAAAGCCGTTTTCTCAGCATCTTTCTCGTCCATCCAGATCTGATGATAACCAGCGAAACAATCCACAAATGACTACAGCTCATGCTTGGCGCATTTGTTGATCAGGATGTGTATATTTGGTAAGGGGAAATCGTCTTTCGGACTGGCCCGGTTGAGATCCCGATAGTCGACACAGACTCTAACCTTTCCGTCCTTCTTTGGCACTGGCACAATGTTAGCTAACCATGTTGGGTATTCCACTACCCTGAGGACTTTGGCTTTGACCTGCTTGGTTACTTCTTCCTTGATTTTCAGACTCATATCTGGCTTGAATTTTTTGAGCTTCTGTTTTACCGGCGGACATGTCGAATCAGTTGGCAGTTTGTGTGCCACAATAAATGTACTCAGACCAGTCATGACATCATACGACCATGCGAATATGTCCTCTTATTCTCTTAGAAATTTTGTGTACTCTTCCTTTTCTGACGGTGATAAGTGAACGCTGATTCGTGTTTCTTTGACATTCTCTTCGTCTCCCAGATTAACAATCTCAGTCTCGTCTAGGTTGGACTTTGGTCTGTTTTCAAAATTCTCAACTTCCTTGACAATCTCTTCCGGTACGCCATCTTCCTCTGAGTGTATGTCCGTTTGTTGCGTTGTCTCATTGCATGTCACAATCATTGGTTCATCAAGACAAGTAATAGTAATGCTGTATAAGTAAAGTAATAAGAGAAAATAATAAGAAAATTTGAAATGCTTTGATAAATTCCATAATTGTTTTGAACATTGAAGATCTTATTGCGAAATTTAAAATGCGAAAGGAAAGTCAACTAGTAAAAATAAAAGATAGTGCATGATGCTTGTTCAGACTTGCTACCCCGAGGCTCGCCGGGCTCTGGTGGTTCTGATGGTACAGTTATTGAGGCACGCTCCTCTGCTCACAGCCTGTATGGAAGGTCCTTCCTCCCCCTCCTCCTTGAGAATGACACAATAATCCATATCATCGTCTTCCAGGAACAAATTCCTCATCGCTGCCAGTGTTACCTCTTCTTCTGACCCATAGATAACTTCGGCCGGTTGGAAAGTCTGTCCCAAGTGTGGTATTGGCTGCTCCAATGGATAGTAAAGGCCGCGCCATGGTGGCGACCAGTTGTTGAACTCTTCACAGATATACTCATATCCTAGACCAAAGGTGGTGCCGTGTTTCTTGAGCTTGATATGCTTAGCGATTCCTTGGAGGTTCTTGCCAAGTCCTTTGCCGGGTTCGTATCCGCTCCAGTTCAATATGCTTTCAATTTTGTTGTCCCACCATTTGTCTTTATCAACGGCGTTGACCCGCTCGATGTGGTGATAAGTCTCCCCACCTATCTTTTTTCTGCCTCCGATTGCTGGGATGGTCTGGTGACTGTATATAGGGTTACATCGGTCGCCGTGGATGATTACCTCCTGGTGATTCCACTCAGACTTTACTGCTTGAAGTAGTGTTGATGCTACGGCCCCAGCACCATCAATCCAGGGTCGTCCTAGCAGCAGATTGTAAGATGCCGACACATCTATCACTTGAAAGTCAACATCAAACAAAGTAGGCCCCATTTGTAAACATAGGCTAATTTCCCTAATGGTGGACCTCTGGGGACCGTCGAAAGCTTTGACGTTGATGGCCGCGTCCTTGATCTCATGCAGTCCCTTTCCCAATGTCCTGAGTGTTACCAACGGACAAATATTGAGGTTAGATCCCCCATCAATCAGGACTCTGGTGACAAAATAATCTTCGCATTGCACGGTGATGTGCAACGCCTTGTTGTGACTCAACCCTTCTGGTGGCAGCTCATCTTCATGGAAAGTGATCTTGTGACTTTCCAATACCTGGCCTACCATGTTAGCCATCTCCCCGCCAGTGATGTTGCTCGGTACATACACCTCACTTAGTACCCTCAATAGGGCATTTTATGCGCATCGGAGTTCTGTAGCAAAGCAAGGATGGAAATTTGCGCCGGTGTTTTGTTCAGCTGATCAACGGCCGAGTATTCCTTGGCCTGTATATTTCTCCAGAGATCGTCGGGCCCGGTCTCGGTGATGGTTGGCCGACTAGAGGCCTGCTTGCTTGACTCGGAAAAATGTTTCGGGGTATAAACCCTACCAGTTCTCGTCATACCCTGTGCCGCAATAGCTTCCCCGAACATAACTTTGCCTTTCCTTTTTGCCTCGGCTGTGTACTCCCATGGTATAGCCTTTGTATGGAATGGTGTTATGGCTGACATTGCCACTGGAATTGGCATGGCTATCTTTACCCCGAACGGAGCCTGTACCTTGGGCGGTAAAACTGCAACATCGAATGGTGTAGGTGCCTTTGCTGGAGACACGAATTCGACCTCAATTGGTGCTGGCGTCTTTGCAGATGATGATGCATCAAACTCAAGTGGCATGGACATATTTATCTCGGCGTCCCCAGTGGGATGAATCTGGACCACGATCGGATTAAGGGTGACTATTGGTTTCTTTGGGTCGTCAACTTCTGTGATCAAACCGATCGATCCCTTGGGGTCCCAATCATCCTCTATTTCAATCATGTGAATGCCTCCACCCTTGTGGTCTGGCAGAGGGTTATTGCGGACATTCGGAGCAGGTTCCTTTGCCACAATAATCTTGTTGTCAATTAGAGTCTGGATCTTATCTTTCAGAGAGCGGCATTCATCAATTGTGTCTCCCTTCATGCCGGAATGGTATGCACAGGATTTATTTAGATTAATCCACGGAGAAAGGTTTTCAGGAGCAACAGGGATGGGGGTGACGTAACCAACAGTTTTTTGTCTTTCATATAATTGGTCGATAGGTTCAGCAATAGCCGTGTACTGTTTTGGGGGTCGTCGGTCAAAGTTTGGTCGGGGTCTATGAAAGTTTTGGCATGGAGGAGGGGACTGGTAGTGGGATGGTTGAGTGTTGTAGGCTTGGTAAACATGTGCTGGTTGGGAATATTTGGGTGAAGTGGGCTGATACGTGGGAGGTGATTGGTAGGCGAGTGGTGGAGCTTGGTAAGAGGGTGAGGGCGCTTGTTAGTTTGGAGTAGGCTTATATGTGAGTGGAGGCATTGGGTAGGTTTGGTATTTGACGGGAGATTTGGTTCTCTGTGCCACCATTATGGCTCCTACGTCCTTTTTCTTGGACACGCCGCCTGACTGTAAGTCCTTGTTTGTAGCTTGTAAAGCCTCGAAATTACTAACCCTACCACGTTTGATGCCCTTTTCGATCCTTTCCCCTAGCTTGATAATGTCAGAAAATTTGTGGCCCTCGATCATCATCAGCCTCTCATAATATTGTGGGTCTTGGGCCCGAATGAAGAATTTGTTCATCTGTTCTTCTTCTAAGGCAGGTCTAACCTTAGCTGCTTCGGACCTCCAACGAGTAGCTTACTTGCGGAAGGTTTCTGTGGGCTTCTTCTTTAGGTTTTGAATGTAGAACACATCCGGAGCATTCTCCGTGCTGAATCTGAACCTGTCCATAAAGTCGGAAGCCATGCTTACCCAGTTCGACCACTTCTTTGGATCTTGGCTAATGTACCAAGATAAAGCATCTCCCTTTAGGCTCCTCATGAAAAGCTACATGCGGATTTTCTCGTCTTTTCCCACTCCGACCATCTTGTCACAGTATGTTCTCAAGTGGACCCTCGGATCCCCTGTACCATCAAACATCTCGGACTTGGGAGGTTTGTACCCCTCGGGCAGTTCGACATCAGACTGTAGGCAAACATCTTCGTAGTTCAGCCCTTAAATTCCCCTACTTCTTTCAACGCCCTGAATTCTGCTAGTCAACTTCTTAAGTTCTTCAGCCAAGTTCTTGATAAGCAAATCTTTGTCATCAGGCTCGGATGTGTTTGATATGGGAGGAGTGGAGTGCGTCACAGTCTCCACATAGATGGGGGTGTTATGGTGGGTGTGGCAGTGATCATTTGTGGGGTTTTGTGGTTCTGGGATGAGCAACAGGGTATTGTTGGAAGTATGGCAGGTGTTGCAGTGGTGGTGAGGAGCGGTGTGGTTCTGTTGCTTTGGGAGACTCTGTGGAGGTGTACGGTTCTGAGTATTTGGGAAGTTGATATCCAGAGTAGTGAGGGAAAATGATAGATTCGCCAAATTCCGGACTTGATCAAGTTCTTCCTGAAATTTCAGCAGCTTTTGTTCTAGTTGGGAGGCATTCTCCTTGGGATCCAAAGTACCATGACCGTGAGTGACCTCTACCCGTTCAGTTAAGTTTTCCTTCCTGCTGTTGTTCAAATCTTCCATCTTTCCTTTGTTCTTGTTTTTGACGGGACTGAGAGGAGGAGTGGGTGGAGGGCCCTTGGATCTTGTGGAATAGGATGATGTTGCCAGAGTGCTCGAACTAACCTTTGGGGAGGGGAATAATCAAAACAAAAATAAAACAAAAAGGTAACCAAGTTAGTGAGGTTCATGGAAAATCGATGCAATATTTAAACAAGTAATGCAGGAATATAAAGTGTGTCCTAATTTGGGAGCCTCATTGTGCCCGAGGTGGGCCTAGCGACAAGTTGATTTGGAGAACTTGGAATGCTAAATGCCTCATTTTACTGATAGAAAAATAAGACGAATCCCAAATCGACACTAAATAACAGGAAAATAAAGTCACTAATGGCCATTGGCCTTATTACATTTTAAATAGCGAAAAGATAAAGTCCTATCTACTTGGTCCCTGAAGGACATTCCCCAGACTCGGCATCCTTGGCTCTGTCGAACAACTTCCCCAGCTCGCGAAGTCCCAGCAGCAGGTAGGCTCTGGCTAGATGTCCGCATTCGATGATCTTGTTGTTGGGTTATATTTCCAGGAGGGAGAGTAGATTCCCTAGATATTTTCGGACAAGAGTCTGGTCACTGGAATGAAGATCTTTCCACCAGCTTAGCAGTCTCGGGTGGATGTTGGTAACCATGCCGAATCTGGGGATTTCGTGCCTCATAATCTGCAAAAAAATAAGGTTAGGCCCTTTCCCCCACCGGACTCGACTATTTAACATCAATAATTGTCATAAAAGCATTTAGTTCTCCAAATAAATGAATAGAACGTGATAATGTCCGTTTGGGTTTCAGGGGAACCCGATGGACTTTTGGATAAGGCTATCTTAGAGAGTCATTATGTGGACAACATAACTGACTCGGCTAGGTTCGACCATGATGCATACACAATTTAAATAGAGTGAGGTTTCTATGGGGTTCTAGACTGGTACCCTTGAGCGGACAACTCAAGAGGGAAAGGCACGGAACCGTCGACTACACCGTTGATCAATTGGATTTACCGCAAATATGCCATTTCCGGATTTAGGGGGTGATAATATAGGAAGAGCGCAAAAACTCATTATAAGCGTTGCTATGGTATTTGTTTGGCACGAGTGGAATATGATGTCGAGCATGATTATGCAACAATTAAAGGCATGTTGTCACGTATTTGCACGTTAAAGAAAGCAGTAAATACAACAGTTTTCATGATTTAAGGCAGTAGTAAAGGAAAGCAGTAAAGAAAAGAAAAAAAGAGGAAACAAGTCAGTTTTGCAATCGAAAAGAAAATTGAATGCTTAAAAGAAATAAACAAATAATTGTGCGTAAAGAAGCATAAATTCACAATAAAGGTCTGAAATGGTAAAAGCCTAAAGGTCCCCAGCAGAGTCGCCATGCTGTCGCGCCCCCTTTTCCTCCACGGAAATCGAGTTTGTGACATTTGGGAGGACAACTCATTCCTTTTGGGAATTGGGTTTGATTTAAAGAGTCGCCACCCAATGACTGGGGTGCATTAGGACACCAAGGAGGTTTGATTTGAGTAACCAGAGATTGGGTAAGGGTTTGAAATTATTCTAAGGGGAAGGTGTTAGGCACCCCTCAGAATCCACTAGTGTGGTTCCCGGCCAGACTATTATTGTGAATTTGGGTACAATTAATATATAGACTAATAAGGCTCAAATAAGAGGGGATTTTTATCACATAAAGGTTTGAAAGAACAATTAGAAAAAGCTGTTTTAAAAAAAAGAGCTTAAAATACTGGAAAGAAAGAATAAAGGGAGGGGGGTCCTAGGTTTATTAATAATATGGATCACCCCACACAATGCCCGGTAATCACTCCTCAATGAGGGGCTACACGTGACATTATCGCGTGGTCATCATATCCATATCTACCCTTCCCACCCCGTTAAGGTATTAAAGCGCGGAATGGTCTCGTTTACTTATTGCATGCTATTACCCGTCCCAATCCTATCAGTCCCGGAGGCATTTAGGACTACTAATCCTAATGGGGAGGGATATTAGGCTTATTTGTGGTTTTAAAGGTAAAAATTCTAAGGCGACATACAAAAGCATGTATAGCAAATTGAGGGAAAGCACATAACAAATAAGAAGGCTGAGATATACCTCCTTTACACAAAGAAGCACATAATTTAGCATGACTTACACATACTAGTTAAGGTCTAATTAAGAACTTAAAGGTTGAGGTGGACTGATTTATTGCATAATTCAGATAAGAAGCCCGGATCAAGCCTGCCCGCTGGTTGTAGTTATTAGAAAAGATTCAGATTTTAATTTTTTACCCTAAGGCTTGCCTAAGTGTGGGACAAGGATCCTATAGCCATGGTATCTACTGAATTACGAACGCAGTAACAATAAACTGAATACGTACTGGTTAAAAGAAAGTCAAATTATTATAGAAAGGCAAGTTTTTTTTACGAAGGTTGTAAGTTCTCTAAATGATGATACATCGTTATTACTGCGCGAATGAAGCGATTCAGATTCAATTAATAGTTCCTATAGACATGCTTTCTATGCGTTGTTGATTTAAGCCTTTTGTAGATATGGTGCAAATGCAGAAGCCTTATAGACATGATATCTAGATGCTGAATTTCATCATGAACATGATATTGAATTGCAGTTGATTGTTTAAGACCTATGAACATGATTGCTACGTGAAGAATGGATGTACAAGATTCAGAAGGACCTATAGGCATACTTTCTATATGCATATGTAGAACTCAGATTTCCAGATACTTATGGACATGATTTCTATAGAAGAGAATGTAGAATTCATAAGCATCTATAGACATGGTATCTATATGAGAGAATGCAGAACTCAGAAACACCTATAGACATGGTATCTATATGAGAATGTAGAGTTCAGAAATACCTATAGACATGGTATCTACGTGAGAATGCAGAATTCAGAAATACCTATAGGCATGATATCTACCCTTTGCATACATAGTTACTCGCCCTTTTCACTAGCCATCCCCAAGAGTTTATTACAAATTATTACAGCCCAGAATAAAGTAAAAAATACATCAGAAAAAACACAAATACAAGTGAAACCAAGGAGAGCCTGATTCACGCTTCATGCCTGAAATATGAGGTAAACCAACTCCATAATATCATGATCCAAAGCCTTTCTCCCGTTTGGATACGTCAAAGTTTCCTAAGAGCCTCAAAGGGGACTCCGGGCAATGCTCACACCCCAAATACATTATCAGATTAACACAAGTGCAGTGTGGAAAGGCCAGCCCTCAAGTGTCCAAGTTCAGAGGCAGCTCAAGGGTCCCAAGGCAAGGCTTACAAGAGAGGGGAAGAACTTAAAGACTGAGAGAGTGTGCAAGTGCAGAAACAGAATTCTAAAGTGGGAGAGGAAAGGGAAATGGCTACAAATAAGTACACATAAGGGGTTCAAGGGGAATAGGGAAATTAAAAGAGGAAAGAACAGGCTGTGGGCATACCCAGGAATGGAGAATGCTAGCACACCCATAAGCCTGTTAGAACACACTATTGAAGGCTAGGATCCCAAGGGATCAAGCTTAATTCATGGACAATAATTTGCATATCGCCATGCATTAAGCCATAGCTCAAACACGTAGGGGCAGGGGTTTGGGATTCGTAATAGAAACAGGTAGAAAGAAATCAACATGCTAACTTAAGTGCTGAACTATGCAGAAACAGTAAGTAGACATGGATACAAAAAGCAGTAAATAAACACATTCTTGTGGTACTTAAGCTTAAATCAGGACATACTAGTTTCGAAGAAACAATAGAGAAAAACAGTAGGTCTTGTAAACAGGCCACAGTACAGACAAGAAGAGAAAATACTATTGTGTATAAGTGTAAGTTCAGGAAGAATATGAATGGATGTTGTCAATGAAAGAGTCGTACATTTATAGTGTCAAAATCAGACAGAAATAAGGTAAGAAAACAGTTAAAGAACTGAATATCAATTAAGAATCAATCACACAAGACTTCCTTTAATTAAGGAACTCAGATTCAAACGGGAAAACTATTTAAGGGAAGAAATCAAATAAACATCTTGTACAAAGCATGCAGTTAGGGGAAAATGCATAAAAGTTATTTAAGGGCAGAATTTTGAAATACTCGGTTGCATAAATAAGGTAAGAAAAATCAATTAGTAGTCAGTAAATCAAGGGTCAGAGATTTTGTAATCATTGGTCCATGAATGAACCAAGTCAGAAAAGTTAAGGAAAGTCAAATAACTTAAATCGAGTCATAGGGAAATCAGCAAACAAGGAAAGAAATCAATCAAACCTATACAGAAGAATGTCTGAAAACCATTTTAGAGGGGACATTCAGCGCATATAAAGAGCATACAAACATGTTAAGAAGATGTCGTGTCAATGCAAAATCAGTAGATAACAGACTATAGGAGCATGGTAGTCACATAGGTTAGCAATGTAGAAGAGAAGTAGCATCTAGTAGCATACAAAAGATCCAGTGTAAAAGACCTTAGAAAAGTTTTAGTGGAAAATCAGANGTATTACACAGAAGAAATCAATTATAGACACTAATACAATTAGATCCGCTCTTCATAGACAAACTTGGGATTTGCGATCCCAGGTAAGATCGGTTCAGGATCATGGGATCCTTTTCTATCAGATAGGAAGGGCTGTAGCACAAAATGTACTTCTAAGTAATTGCCCCATAGATCCTATATCTATCTATATGAAGAAGAAATCATGTAACGAAGGGGATTCTTATTTGTACAAATGGTACTTCGAGCTTGGAACGAGCATGAAGAGATTAACGATACTTCTTTATCTTTTGAGTTGTTCTGCCGGATCGGTCGCTCAAGATCTTTGGTCTTTATCCGGACCCGATGAAAAAAATGGGATCACTTCTTATGGACTCGTTGAGAAACAAGTTCAGAACCTCGAAATAGTTAGGGTTTCTGAAATCAGACAGCTTTAAAGATGAAGAACAAACATATCACATAGCCAATGTTCTCAAACTCGGATGAACCCCTAAATTTAGTGTTTTACCATGAATCGAGTGCCGAGATGAGAGGGCAAGTAATCAAGAAAGTAAAAGATACTAGTTGAAACAAGTTCAAAGGTCTCATAAAGGGTGGGACCTTTGACATGCTTTTTCAATAACANATTTACTTTTTGCTGTTGCTTGCATTTATCTGTTATTTCTTTTGTGGTCATTTACTGAATTATGGAATTTACCTGTTTATTTCGGTTAGTTTTTAAAATTGTGAAAAATAAATAATTGGACTTTTTTTGCTCAGCTCTTCACTACTGCTCAGTTCCTTAGTTATTTCTGTTACTACTGAGGTGGTTGTACTCATACTACACCCTGCACTTTATGTGCAGATCCAAGCGAGTTCGTTGAGTTCAGGCCGACTATCTGTAGAGATTGCAAGGTAGCTGCCAGCGTCCGCAGGACCTCATTACTCTTTTTGTCATTTCTTCTTTTAGACAGTTATATATATCTTAGTTCATAGTTTTAGATGCTCATGACTTAGTGACACCCCGATGTTTGGGACTCGTTTTCATATTTTATATTATTTATATTTAGAGTTCGTTTAGTTTATCAGGAATTAAATTATTGAAAATATTTTATTAAATTCTTATAATCAAATTAGTAGTAATATTTTGGGAATAGGCTTGCCTTGTAACACGATAGGCGCCATCACGACCACGGTTAGATTTTGGGTCGTGACGGGGTTTCGAGGGGTTGTTTGGCTTAATTAGGTAAGCATAGATCTGGACCGTTGATCAAAAATGATCAACGGCCAGGATTTGATCCGAGCTGGGTCGGGTAGATTTAGGATTGGGCTTGGGTATTGGGTTGGTTCAATTTGGGCTGGGTATAATTAAGCCAAATTAAGAGGCCAAATGTGGCTATAAGTTAAATAGCCCCTTTTTTCCCTATTTAATTTATAAGAAATAGTAAATGAATTTCTGATAACTAATTAAAAGCAATAAAATGATTTATAATATATAATTATCAAATTAAAAATATAAAATCCCATTTTATAAATATGAGACGGATTTAAACCTAAAAATGGCTAATATTGCAATTATGCAATTTTATCTTAAAAATACCAAAAAATATGTGAAAAATATTTTAGCTATATTTTAGTATAAATATGAAAATCCAATAAATGAATCACCAAAAATGATAATTTTGGTGACAATTATTGGGTTTTTTTCTTGATCAATAGGATAGTAAATTGATTTAAAAATCCTTGAAAAATTAAGAAAAATAGTGCAACCCTGGGATATACTTATATATGCCTATATATGCTATTTTGAAGGTATTTTGCATATTTAAAAATACAGAAAAAAATAGGGTATCAACACCTTCCATAGGCAATTCCCGTATTACCTTGTTGACCTTTAGTCTTGTTGTATATTGTTCCATCATTTGTAGCAGCTCTGGCCATATGTGAGGGACATGTTTTATACCTGGCTTTCTAATTTTGACCAGAGCTTGCAACGTCGTTGACGCTTGGTATATCACTCTACTCACAGTGATCATTTCCCCATATTTGTAGTTGTTCCTTATTTTTCATAGTTCCCACACGATTATAGAAGGTATGTCCTGAAACACAAGTTTTAATCTTGGTATTACCTAGACTGTCCAGCATTTGGCGATTGCTTGGTGTAAGTTCAATTCATCGAAAGATAAGCCTGCATGTGAGAAGAAGTAAAGCCAGGTCCTCCTGGCAGCATGTGATTTACGGAATACATGTGCTATTTATTCATGTTGTGGAGTGACACAACACAAACATCTTTAGGTTATCAGATAGCCCATTCTCTTAATGACATCGTCAAGTGGAAATTTAGCTCTCCAAAGTTTCCACATGAAGAATGATATTTTAAAGGGCAATCCCCTGATCCACATATTTCTGTAGGCAATGTTGGATGCCTTCTCATTCGTATATATTCCCACGATGACTTCACAGTAAAATCACCCTTTATTTCCAGCATTCACCCTTGTTTGTCCAGTGCATTATGCACCATTGGAGGTTTAATATTCTCAGTAATATGATTCGCAAATTTAGCTGGCAGAATATTCCTCAAACGATTCTCATCCCATGCTCCCTCACTAACCACATCTCGAACATTATTTAGATCTTCATTTATCGGTAATTGTGGAGGGATGTTGAAGTAAAGAGCCCCTGGAGCAGTCTAATTATAACACCAGAACAATTCAGAATCCATTTTTGATTTCCATAATATTTGATGCTCTATTATATCCCTGCATTACAACATCTTTTTTGAGACTTGAGATCCATTTTTCCAAGGTACAATCACATCATTTAATTTCTTGCAATATTTTTGTCTCATAAAGGAACTCCACAAAGTATGTCTAGTTCTAAAGTTCCACCATAGTTTGCAAAACAATGATTTAGATATGTCATGTAACGACCTAAAACCTACTCCCCCTTCTTCAACAGGGAGACACAAATTCTTCCATAAAGCCCATTGTCTACTCTTTCTACCAATAGAACTGCTCCAAAAGAATTGAGCAAACATCTTATGTAACTTTTCTATCACACATTTGGGAGGATTAACTGCTGATAGAAGATGAATTGGCATACCTTGCAACACATGTGAGATTAAAACAGTCCTACCTCCTACAGACAGAAGCTTTCCCTGCTTGATCAATCCTTGATAATGATTCATTTTTCTCCTTTTTTAAGAAATAAGACAGCCTAAGTATGTGAAAGGGAAATCCTGCCTCCCAATTCCAGTAACTCTTTGCACCTTAGCAATCACCTCCAAACTTGTTGAATGATGCAAATACGCGGCTAACTTTTCCTTGTTAATCAACTGACCTGAAGCACTCTCATAAGAACTTAAGACCTCCATAATAAGTTACAATGATGCATCATCGGATGATGAGAAAATTATTGTGTCAACTGCATAAGCCAAATGATTAATTTTAGGACTCCATTTTGGTAAATCAAAGCCACAAGAATACGGATTCCAGTGCAACAAATTTAATCCCCTAGATAAAGCTTTGGCCGAAGATAAATAGAGTCGGAGATAAATGAACCCCTTGCTTCACCCCCTTGTAGAATTAAAGAAACTATGAGGTTTCCCATTGAGAAGCATCGAGTACCAATTATTAGATACAATTCTATATACTAAGCCTATGAATATCTCACAAAACCCCATTTTTCTCAAAACATTGGTTAGAAATAGCCATGAAAGCCTATCGTAACCTTTTGTCGTATCCAGCTTTATCACAACGTTAGGCCCAACCTTTATCCTTAATCTAATATCAATGATAATATCTTGCGTCAGCACTCCATTTTCAACAATACTTCTGCCATTCACAAAGCCGGCTTGTTCATTGGAAATCAAATTAGGAAGCAAGTCGACTAGCCTTTCATGAATGACTCTTGAAAATATTTTATTGTTGAAATTACTTAGGCTAATTAGCCTCATATCACTGAAAGTTATGAATTCTTTCTTTTTTGGTAACATGACTAAATTTGTATGAGTTACAATTCTAGGAAGTTCGTGCCTATTAAACAAAGCCTGCACCATGTTAAAGAAATTGTCGCCAATAATCTCCTAGCAAGCATGATAGAAACTCCCATTAAAACCATCCGGACCTTCTGCACTGTCTCCATTGAGCCACATTACTGCCTGTTGCACTTCTTCTTTTGTAGGTTGTCTTATTAAATCATAATTCTACCCTTCTTCTACTAACTGAGGTACATGATCAAGAATACAAAAGGAAGTTGGTACCCTGTCATCGCGAAATTAATCCTAGAAGTAGTTCATAGCTTCTTATCCCATTGCGTCGTTACCTTCCAGCCAATGCCCCATAAAATTCACGATGCTACAAACAATTAATCACTTTCTTCTTCCATTCACTTAGGCGTGAAAAAAATTAGTATTCCTATCACTATATTGAAACCAGTTCTGTCATGCCTCAAATTTGGGGAGCGCGACCGGCGCTCAACCGAGATAACCCGGCCGATCAACCCAGTTAGATTTCATTCTAAGGGAAAATAAATCTTATTAAGTAGACACTGAGGGGATTTCATTAACAACCCCGATTTCAGTTTCCATTATTTACTCCATTGATAATTTCCAAAGTATTACAAGTTTATAGATATAACAAAAAACACGCTTGCCAAATACCAACACTTCTATTCCATTCTCAACATCAACACCACCCAGAACCTGTCTACGGAGCTTCTAAGTACAATAGAAGAGTAGTATGGAAGTGACGATAACAAGGTCCCGGCTATACCTCAAACACAAATAAAAAGGGACAACATGACCCAGAAATGAAGTGGGGCTCACCAAGTCAGGTGGGAAGAGAGTGTTCAACTATTAACTGATCAATGCCTCCCGTTGTGCCACCTGCATCCATTGAAGATGCACCGCCCCCGGAAAAAGGGACGTTAGTACATATGGAATAGTACTAGTATGAATGACTAAACACCCTCTTAATAGAATGATTAATAATACAAGCAAGAGCAATCATAATATCAATGAAAGCCTCAAACAACATCAAACCTCAAGTTAGGAACAAGACAGTTTTCAAATAAATTTCCATATTTTATGTTGGGAGATCTTTAGTACCGATATACCACAATAAATTTAGCATGGAGTGTGATCATGGCCCAATCGGCTAAGACGTCTCACACAAAGACATGCAATCACAATCTCGACACAAAGCGACCCGGCGGCCTCACCCAATGTGTGCGGGTGGAGGTGTATTTATAATATCACAATCTCAACACAAAGCGGTTCCAACGCCTCACCCCAATGTGTGCAGGTGGAGGCGTATTCACAATATTGCAATCTCAACACATAGCTGCCTTGCCGCCTCACCCTAAGATATGCCGGTAGAGGTGTATTCACAATATCAGAATCTCAACACAAAGCAAATCCGGCGCCTCACCCCAATGTGTGCGGGTGGAGGTGTGTTAACAATATCACAACCTCAAGACAAAGTAGCTCTGCTGCCTCACCCAAATGTGTGCGGGT
Organism: Nicotiana attenuata; assembly: GCF_001879085.1. Taxonomy (NCBI): domain Eukaryota; kingdom Viridiplantae; phylum Streptophyta; class Magnoliopsida; order Solanales; family Solanaceae; genus Nicotiana; species Nicotiana attenuata. The sequence continues at coordinate 48,475,703 of NC_031995.1, forward strand.
GGAGGTGTATTCACAATATCACAATCTCAACACAAAGCGCCTCCGCCGCCTCACCCTAATATTTGCAGGTGGAGGTGTATTCATAATATCACAATCTCAAGACAAAGCGACCCTGCCGCCTCACCCCAATATATGCGGGTGGAGGTGTATTCCCAATCACAATCCCTACACAAAGCAGCCCCGCATGTAATATCAATCTTGGAACGTTGGCCGTATTTCATATTTCATTCTTATCTCTTTCACTTTCAAACATCATCATGTATTTTTAACAACAAGGCATTTCTATTCAATACATCAAGTACACATGTGAGCAAATAAGAGTCTTAAGCACATTGAGATTTCTTAAAAAATTTGGCATATTAGCCTTCATATGTAATCGACTTGAAGTCGTAACATTTTAAATACATAGATCATACTTTGAACACGTACTCAAATGATAACATAACATGACACGAGCATTTGGAATACGTATTGAACATATATTTTTCAACACAAGCTTATTCGAATAGCCAATTTATAATGAATAACTCGGGACTTACTACAACATCGTGGTATTCAATTCTAAGACAGAGATTTAGCCAACATACCTCAAATTCGCCCCTTAGTGATACTCCAATGATCCGCAACACTAAGAACCTTCAATCTACAATAGGAACATCCAATAGGACCAATATTAGTAGCAAATTCCATAACTTAAGCCATTCAGTGATTTTATCAAACACATGGTAGGAATATATCTCTACACCTCATAACTATAGAATTAGTTCATCCAACTACTACCATTTTCCAACAAATTATCCCACCATCATTCTTAACCAATTTATAACTTCCAACATCACATGTATGACCATCCATCCACACCCAACCAACAAAATTATATCAAATTATCACCTTTCAATCTCTACAATAGTTATGTATTTATATTGGGAACTTATGGCTTCCAATCACCACACCAAGAATTCCAATACTTAATTCATACTCAAATTACCATAATAAATCCATACATGTAAGTCAAAGGATGTAGGATTACCTTTTGGAAGAAATCTTACAAAACCCTCCTTTGAGTTCTTGAAGATATTTCTTGAAGAACTAAGGATTTCATGGTGGTTTGAGTTAGTTTTAGGGTGGAATGGATGGAACGGAACACCAAATTAGTAGGGATTACTAACCTTGAAGATGGAAGGAGTTGGAGGTCTTGAGAGGGTGGAGGAAAACCCCAAAATTCGTCCAAATATAATGGGGGAAATGAACCCCTGAATTTGCTTCAAAAGACCCTAGCTAGGGCGCGTCGGGACTGGCGAAGTCAGCCTCACTTCGCTGTCCAGCACATTCAAGGGAAGACAGGATCCACGTCCGGTCTGGTGAAGCAAGCCTCGCTTCGCTGTCCGCCAAAATAACTGGGTGGTCTATCTTTAGTAATTTGATCATATCTTTTAGTAGGAAGGTCCAAATGACGAACGGTTTGATGCATTTGAAACTAGAGTCGAAGGGCTACTCTTTAGTGGAAATATTCATTGAAAATATCCTTATATGATGAGACTTATACCCGTTCAAAGTCAAGTGTTTTACTAATTAAGATACCTTTTCTACTTAATATTTCCAACTCCTTCCAAACTACTTCTTTCCATTTACAAACCTCCTTAATACGTTCCAAAACACTTTCCATATGCATTTTCATGTCAAAATGATGTGGTTCTATCCCATAGGTCTTATTTAGCATTTAAAACATTACTCCCAATTATCATTGGCGCATTATGACGTCTTAGATCATTAGAGAATAAAATTCGGGGCCTTACATTCTTCCCTACTTTGGAACATTCGTCCTCGAATGCTAGATCTTTATCTTTTCCATCCTTAGAGAGCTTACTTAAGTTTCCCTGACACCTATTTGTCTCCTTTATATCTCATACCTTAATCAATGTCCTGAAAACTCCACAAGTCTTATCGAAGTACAAATTCATTCTCCTTACCACTAAACCATCATCTTAATCGTTCATAACTTACCCTCAAGCCTTAGTTTCTCAAAATTTAACTAACTCCCCAAATTTTCAAAAATTTCGGCATTGTTTCCTTTTGTAAATAGGTCTATCCCCTTGTCAGATAGCCACATAAACGAACCCATGAAACATATCCACATGCCATAGAAGGCACCATAAGTATACATATCACTAAACGCACCATTTCTTACCATTTAATTGTTTTTAACTTACGTAACTGCTCCAACCACGGAGGCGCACATACATGAGCATAAAACATAATACCTACAAGAAGAGGGCTCCCAATAGTCTTTGCATACTATTTCTTTGTCCTACAAATAAGTGAGGATATCTCCTCTTCATAACTTTTTCCGCCTCTTAAGTCGCTTCTTCCACATGTTCTTCCCACCATAACGCCTTGACGGATGAAACTTCCTTGGTTCTCAGCTTTCAAATTTGTTTACAAAAGATGGTAACATGAACCTCTTTATAGGTCAAACCTTCATTAGTTCCAATATTTTCCACAAGGACAACTAGTGACGAATCCTCAATACTTGCGCCAATAGGGACACATGAAATACGGGATACATGGAGGACAACTCTTGACATAATTCAACCTCATAGGCTAGTTGTCCAATCTTCTCTAAGGCCATATCTTAGACTCAATTTCCCTTTCTTAACAAATCACATAACATTTTCATGGGAGAAATCTTTAGAAACACCCCTTCATTTTCCTTAAACTCCAAATCTCTATGTCGAACATCTGAATAGAACTTTTGACGACCTTCACCTTTTTTCAACCATTCCTTGACAATCCTGGCTTTTACCATATATTATTGAAGGATGTCTGGCCCTATCAACTCTTTACACCAACTTCAGGATATCCGATGGGAGAGCTACATCTCCTACCATACGAGACACCACACAGTGCGACAATAATCTAATATATGATAAGATTCTCAATCACTGCCATCATTGGCCCGATACCCCTCAAAATAAGTTACTGTAGCCACTCCTTGCCCCAATCACGATTCGATATACAGAATTACATCATTATGCACACTAGATTACTTCATCTGCCATTTATGAACATCTATATTGAAGAGGCAACATAAATATGATCTTAACATAATATTGAGTCACGAAACGTTGCTAGTACATACTTTTGAACCTGATGCATCATTAGTGGAAAATCTTTATCACATTTCTCTTACATATAGCCTCCTAGGAATTGAGTTCTACAAAAATTTCCTTGTAAGAGTTACAACCTTTTTGTTAGTACTTGCGACTTGCTTCTCCAAATTCTCAACAAAGGAATTTACTTGATGAGTTTCTTATAGAACCTTCTTTTCCAAATGCATAACAACTACAAGCTTGTGCACACACCCTCGTAATACTAACTTGCACGACATCGCGTGAAATTTAAAGCACCACTGTGCTTTGACCTTTCTTAGCCACTCTCCTTTCTTCTTATGTGCCTTATATGATTTAAGCAATCACTCTACTTCCTTTGTCAACATTCTCACAATCTCTATTTACTGTTAAACACCTCCAAAGCACATCTCAACACTCTTTTTATATATTCAATTCAAAAGAGTCACTGGCCTGAACAAGGCCTTTTCTGAAACTTGAGATCCTCCTTAATTCTACAATGACTTCTTGTTTTCCTTCTAATTGTAACACTTAGTCCACCCGATTTCATCCACGGTAAGTAAATAACGTTATTCCCAGTATTGTAGTTACCAGTAGTGTTTCCTGGTATTGCAACTTGAGAGCTATCAGGTTAAACATGTATGTTTCGTAAAATCTATTCATCCTCTCTCAATCTATTTCGAACATTTTCCTTTGTCCTTTGGGTAGATCGTACGGTTTTTCCCTTTTCGATCGCCTTTTTGGTCGAGACAATATGCTGGTACTATCTTCTCTTTGTGACTAGGACATTCATTCTGTGATGACCCAAAAAGTCATCACTAGTTTTAGAAACAAACTCAGTGTTCCGAGGCCTAAAATCCTTCTTTTTGCCTCACCTCGATTTGCATTCGTAGTCCGGGCGTATAACCGGAAAGCCATTATATGAAAATCTGTGGAAAATAATGAATTTTACCTTTAAAATGAATTTAAGTTGACTTCAGTAAACATTTTGAGCAAACGGACCAGGATCCGTGTTCCGACGATCCCGAGAGTTCCGTATGAAAATATGGGACTTGGGCGTATGCCCTGCATCAGTTTTCGAGGTCCCAAGCCCGAGAAATAAATTTTTAAAGAAAATTGTTTTTTGAAAAATATATATGAGTTTTTGAAAATGAAAAGTATTTGAAATTTGATGGTATCGGGACCGTATTTTGGTTCTGGAGCCCGGTACAGGTGTGATATGTGATTTAAGTTGAGTTTGTGAAGTTTGGTATGAAACGGACTTGAAATGACATGAATCAGACCTTATTTGAGAAAATTAAAAATTTTGATGTTCTTAATGTGAGCATGTGATTTTTGCTCGCAATACTCCTATAAAATCCCAAGAAAATAGGTTTTCTGTTAATTATTTTCCATTTTAGGAATTTTTTATAGAATTTTTCTTAATTATTTGCATTTGTCTGTGCATGTTTAATTTATTTAAATCATGAAAAATACCAAAAATATCATGCATTTGTATTTAGGATTTGTTTTTTACATTTTTAGAATTAATCAGTAATTATTTATTTTATAATAATTTGAAAATCAAAAAATAGCCCATTTTTACATTTTTTGTCTCCTTAATTTAGAATTAAGTGATGTTTATAATTTTTGTAATTATCTAATTAGTTTAATTTTACATTTTAGGTAATTTAGGATTTTTAATTATTAGGATTTTTAAGTATAAAAAACAGAAAGGAAAAAGAAAGAAAAAGAAAAGAAACTGAAAATAAAAGAAGAGGAATATAAGGGAACTAATTTTCTGGAATTGGGCCAATTTAACCCAAATCAGCCCCAAAATTAACCCAAACCCGTCCAAAGTAACCAATCCCAAACCAATCTATACCTGGTCCAGACCCACCTGAAGCCAAACGACCCCGTTTCCTTTAGTTTAATCGCAGCCGTTGGATTTCTATCATCCAATGGCTTGGAATAGTTGGCCATCTAATATTTAACTGTCCGAAGAGACCCTCCCCCCCTCCCGTCTAACCCCTTCAGTCATCACTCTTGTCTCTCTCCAATAAACCCTAGCCGCCCTAATACTCCACGCCGCCTCCACCGCCGACCACCACCGGAAATCGCCTCACGGCGGTTCCGGTGGTCCAATCGTCCCCAAAATAACACCATGAATTCCCCTTCACCTCCTCAATCCATATCCCTAATCCTTTTCCTTCGAATCATGCCCGGTTTGTTCGAATCTTAGATCGAAAATCCGGTCTAAATCCTAACTTTCCCAAATTACCCCAAAATCACACCCCATCATCCTTGAACTTCCCTCATCACGATTTCATCATTGATTTCCCAAACATTCCTGCCAAAAACCCCAAATTCCAAATCTACAGAAAAGTCAGAAGCCCTAGTTGATTTGGTTTCCAAGCTCGAAGTAGTCCGAAATGCATGCTAGTCGGGTTGTTCTTGGCAAGAACAAAGGATTAGACCCTACAATCAATCCAGTGCCGTTTTGAAGATCTTTTCGATTTTTTTAGGTAATTCTCTTTGCCCATCTGCCTTCTTTGCCTTTTTCTGAGTATCAGCTCCTAATGTTTTTCTTTACGTGTATTTTCTTGCGTGTTGTTCAGTCAGCATGTCAATTTGTCCAAGCTGTTCCGGCCAAATTCGTTTTGTTCTTGCTTTTTCTTTTCTTGTTTAGTTAGCTCTTTTTACTTTTATTACTTGGGTGTCCATTTTGTTTTGGTTACTTGGTTTATTTAAATTTCAGTGATTTAAGTTTTCTTAAGTTATTTATTTTGAGAAAATTCGAGGCATGTAGGATCGTTAATTCTTGTTTATTTTAAATTAAAGTTTGTTTTAAGTGGTTCTACTGTCAAATTGGCCGCCAGATTGAAGTTCTTATTTTTCTGTTTGCCAAGTTTCATCAATTGTGTTAGGTTTCATAGTTTTCCTTTGAAGTTCCTATTAATATTAGTTTCAGAGTTTTCCTTCGTGTTTGTTTCATTTTTTTTGGTTTAAATCGTTTCTTCTATGATTGTTCCATTTTTCGGATTTTGTTCATATAAGTGGTTTTAAGTTTTAATTTAAGGGTCATTTTGCTCATTAGACTTGTCTTTTGATCTTCTTGTGTTTAGTAACGTTGGCCTTGTAGTGTTAGCTCTGATTTGTCAACCATTAGAAACCATAGGGACCTAAGTGAACAAAGAAATTTTGATAGAGGCTGTAATAAGCAGGTTTCAAAAGGGTAATTTAGGATTTTTCTTAATTGGAAATATCAGAATACTCTAGAAAAAGGGGCAGCTGGCCTTATTTGGTTAGTACAAAGTACTGAAACCAATGGGAGAAAACCAGCTGTCGCAATTCTATTGGGAATATGCTATTTAGGCTAAGGAATAAATCCTTCAGCATAAGGCATTATATATCCCTATATATGGGGCCTTTTCCCAGAGAGAATATACACACAATCATTGGGCAATCATCAACATTTTTTTTCTCTACACAAAAGCTCTAAATTTTCCTAAAAATAGTGAGATTTCAGAAATCTTGAAAACTTCAAGTATTCTCATTTCTTTTCTAATTCTTCACAAGACTGAGAACATGTTTTGAAAGAGGAGAGTTTCTATCTTTTAGCTGGACTTTTTGGTTTCAAGCTGGTTTTGCTTTGGGTTTGGATTTCTGGGGATTGATTTCTGGGATTTGTTGCTGCTGGATCTTGCTGTTTCTCTCAGTCAGTCTATTTTCAGAAAGCTTTTGTTTTCCTTGCTATTTGGCTGATCAAGGTACACCTTTGGACTCACATGTTTGGTTTGGGTTCATTTAGTCCTTTCTCTGTAACCTTTGTCTAAATGTTTGGAATGGAATGCTCTTGGTTGTTGAATGTCCCCGGCTTTATTATTTATGACCATGATTTCCTTTTAAAATGTGTTCATTTGTTGTTTCACTAGCATGCTTAAGCATTTCCACTTAGCTGAAATTCTTATGTGTGCTGAGAATAGTTTGACCAAGAAGCCTTTTTTTAAGAAAAAACAAAAAATTGCTCTTCTAGTTAATGCTTAAGTTACACTGATTCATGATTTTCTTACATGTACCAATGGCCATATTGTCACTGTTATGTTTGTGTTGGTATGTGAGATGGCCATAAGGCCAAGTGATTTCAAGGCTGAAGTTGGAAATGTGGATTTATGAGGGGCAATTCCATAGCTGTTCTCTTGCAAGTAAACACATTGTAAGAGGGGACCTGAGGGCAGAAGAGAACCAGAAGTTAGAATGAGGAGTCTATTTTGAGCATTTTCCAGACAGTAGCATGATAAGTTGTAAAAGATAATTTTTGTATATTCTAGAGTTTCAGTACTATAAATGGACTTCTATAACTCTTAAATTCAGTTTTCGCTTTTCTTTGGCTCGTTTAGTATTGGGTCACTACAGTTAAGACCCATTGTTTCATTTTATGAGCATGTCTTATAGTTGCAACTATGCCAGGCTTACAACCAAGTCCAAGTTGGAAGTTACTCGAGCAAAATCAGGGGTTTAGGCTATTGAGCCTGGGCTTTAAGCCCAGTAGTTTAATAAGTTTTAAAATTCCTCTCCCGAATTGTGGTATAAATGCACGCTTCTGTTATTTTTCTTTTGCAAATCATAGTAGTATGACGAATCTTCAAATTTGGATTGTGTATTTTTTTGATGTTTTGTTTCTGATCAAAGTGAACCGTTTCTTTGCTTTATTTTTTCTTTGGCAATTTGGGATAAAGTTTTAAGAATGTAAAGGCAGATAGGCCCAGATGTAAATAACCATATTTGGGCCCGCCGACATGATCCCAATGTTGGTAAGATTAGTTGAAGTTATGACTTGGGCAGAAGAACTTGAAGTTCTATTCTCTTAGGCCGACTTGCAGGCCCCTCTTGGGCCGTTTTGCAGGCCCAAAGACAGCTTTAAAGCTAAATCGCTTAGGTATAGAGACTGATCCATTCCTCTTGTCTAAAATGACTTAGATATAAACCAAGTTTATAGTCAATAGCCTCTTTGTTAAGTTCAAGTTAGTTTTAAAGTGAAGACATCCTTAGAATCCCTTAATTAAAGAAGTTTCTTCTAAAACCATTTGAGGTGTGCCATTTTCCCTTTAATAACACATGGCCCTCATAAACTCAATTCAAACCTTTTTTAATCGAGGTGTGCAATCAATTAAACTTTTCATGGCCCTCATAAACGTTGTTATTAATTTGAACCTTCGTAGTTACTTTAGGCGCGTTCTTTAAATTAATTTTTAATTACTAAATTCGAGTGTGCATTTCATGTGACCCAATTTCAATTCTCAACAATGTTAAATAAAACGTGTCGCGGACCGCCGGTGCATTTCATGTAGCGTGGTTCAAGGCATGTTTTGAATAACGTTGAATCTTCCTAAAAGCGGTTTAAAATAATTAAAAGCGGTTGTAAAGTTAAAAATGCACAATAGGCTAAAACATGTAGTAAATCAGATGATAGGCCAATTATTAATAGATTAAGCGACCGTGCTAGAACCACGGAGACCGGGAATGCCTAGCACCTTCTCCCGGGTTAACAGAATTCCTTATCTAGAATTTCTGGTTTCGCAGACTTTTAAATAAAATCGAATTTTCCTCGATTTGGGGTTTTAAAATAAACCGGTGACTTGGAACACCAATTAAACTATTCCAAGTGGCGACTCTGAAATTAAATAATCCCATTTCGAATAATGTCACTTTGATTGGAAAAACTCCTATATACCCTCTCGGGTGGTAAAAAAGGAGGTGTGACAGCTCTGGCGACTCTGCTGGGGACAAGAACCCAGAACTTTTGTTCAGGGTTTAAGAATTCGAGCTTAGAATAACTATTATAGTTGGCTTGTTTTTATATGATTTTTACATGTTGAGCCTAATGTGCTAAATGCCATTTTTTACCGCTTTGATATGGTTTGAACTGTATATAAATTGTTACGAAACCCTCTTCTCTCTGAGTCTTCTAAATCATCTGGGAAGTGTGCACTTCGTGTAACTTCTTTTCTGTTAGAGTCATATCCCAATTTTAGAACGAGTTTCGGACAAGTTGCAAAGCCGGTGAAGCTTCTGTATTCCCGGTATGCTGCCCCCCTCGGCTCGAGTTGTCCGCTCGGGTAAGCCAGGTCTAGAATAATGCACCTAGGGTTTTAAACTTAGTATAACAAAACCTCATGCCGGATCCCTAGTAGGAATGCTTGTTTGTATCAAGTGCATTTAACTTAGGGGACTCTACACATGGGTTGTGTCCGTCTAGGATAGGTGTACCCGAAATGAAAAGACCATCCTGATGCATTCTAGTTGCTACTTGTGCATTTATTTTCTTCGGATTGCATGTTGACCGGATTTTGAATAAGGGAGAAAAGTTGGAAAGAGAAAATCAAAGTTGAGGTATGAGAGAGATAATTACCCATCTTTGAAATTTGAGTCACATGAAATGCACACTCTGCCGAAATTTTGAAAAAAAAAAGAAGAAAAGAATTTGGTTTCAAAAGTTTCATGTCTTTTCTCTATGTTAAAACTGCCCGAACTACGCAACTTTGATTCTCACCGGATGTGGGATACGTACGCAACCCTCACCGGGTCAAACTCCATTTTTTGCAAAACTAACCCAAAAGGAACAATTTTTTTTTTGTCATAAATAAGTTAGGTAATATCGTTCTTGTCTAAATGGCCAAAACGTCCCCAAAAGGACGCCGGAAGGCCGCTTTTGCAAGAATAGCCACCTTTGGTTCCTTTTTCAAATTTTTGCCAATTAGCAAACACATCCCTAAAATCTTCTTCCCTGAGGTGCTGAAGGGCTGTATTTGCAAAGGCATTCCTTGTTTTAAAATGAAAAGTTTTTGAAAAACTGATAACTTTCTCTTGAGTCAAAATAAATCATGATCTTTTAATCAATCACTCTAATAAATGTGCGGGAAGAGCACAATCGAAAATGAACCCTTCACGGTTCTTGAGGAAATCCCTTTACAGCTCCATATGTGGTGGAACGACTTAGGAAAAGTCAACAGAAATACTGTGGCAAAAGTTCTGGGGGGTCTTGTGGGCCTTTTGAAAATCAAACCGAGGTCGGATGTAATCGAGGCTTTGATACCCTTTTGGGACCCGACTCATAATGTGTTCCGTTTTTCTGATTTTGAGCTAAACCCCACGCTGGAGGAAATAGCGGGCTATGTCGGTCTTAGTGGGAATCTCAGAAGTCGGTACCCAGTGGCGCCAAGAATAGTGACTCCTCATAAGTTTTTAGACCTGCTGAGCATCAGACGGGATGTTCAAGATGGAAATCTATCCGAAGGGTTTTGCACATTCTACTTCTTGTACCAGCGTTATGGCGATCCCCACGGTTTTGAGGCACCAGATACCGACCTAACTCATTCGGGAAACAAAGATAAATGGGAGGCATGGCGGGGACTGGCTTTGATAGTGGAATTCTTTGGTGTTTTAATTTGCCCAAGAAAAGATGGAAACATAGAATTGGGTATTGTAGTAATGACCGACGTCGTGACTAAAAAAGTTAATGGCACCCTTATTCCAATGATCATAGTGGAGATTTATCGAGCTTTAACTATCTGCCGAGAAGGGGGAAAATTCTTCGAGGGCTGTAACATGCTCCTGCAACTTTGGATACAAGAACATCTTTGTCACCACTTAGGGTACATGAACTACGGCATGACTGGTTTGAACTGCATTGAAGAATATGAAAACCGAGTGGTGGGTTATGAATTTCCAGATGGTACAGCGGCTTGGTTTGCGCATTTGAGTTCTTTAAATTCAAACAAAATTGAGTGGACATTCGATTGGCTCCCAGTCACTGAAGTCATATATATGTCAGCCGAAGTGTGCTATCTTCTCTTAATGGGCCTCCGGAGCATCCAGCCATACGCTCCGCAAAGGGTGCTACGCCAGCTAGGCAGGTTTCAAACTATCCCACATGATGAAGATCTGAGCCGACAAATCATTGAATTGGGTCCAAATGCTGTGTTCCCAAAAGCAAAAGTTCGTCAGATTGGAATCAGTGTAGGTTTCTAGAGCCAAAGACTCGGGTAAGGGATATATCCAAAGGCGAGCTCGAGCCTAGTTACACGACTTGGTTTGGTAAAAGGTTTCAAGTTCATCAAGAGCCCGAAAGGCCTGCTAAAAGAACCCATGTCCAGCAATTCACTGATGAGTCACAGGAGCAATGGGATTGGTTGGAAAAAGAGATGAATTATAGAGCCACAATAAGAAAATTGGAGGGACATATTCGCGATCTTAAATTTGACAACAGTGTACAAGCTGCTGCTGATGAAGGGGAAAAGAAGAAATTGGCTCAGGAAAACAAAGCCCTTCGAGCCCAGATCCAAAAAATGAAGATAGCTGCTGAAAATCAGGAGAGGAGCCGGGCGGATGAAAGACTCATAACTGGTCTTAGAAGGAAAATATCTGAGTACAAGGAAGACTTGGAAAAATCTGAGGGTAATCTGGCAAGGGCCCAGGCACAGTTGACAAAGGCCGCAGAGGGACGGGCAGAGTTTGTACGACAATTGAAAAGGAAATATGAGGGAACAGTCACAAACTTGAAGAAAAGGCTAACTTCCCTCGAAAATGAGATGGCCAAACAAGCTAGGAACTTTAAAGCGGAAAGGGAACACTGTTATGCATTAATGTCCCAGCTAGAGGAAGATATGCAACAGCTGCAGGGTCAGAACCATCATGATGCCCAAGTGTTAGAAGCTAGGTCTCAACAAATCGGGCGTTTGCTCCAAGAAAAGGGTGTCATCAGGGAAAGGGTTAGAGCAATTGCTGACTACATCGTCACAAAGTGCCATGAATGTGAAGACATGACTCAAACCACCTTCTTCTCCGCAGTGATGACCTTTGTTCGACAAGTCATGAATGACCTGGATCGTCTTCAAGGAGACCTTGCACATAGGCCCGTGGCGAGACCGACTGATGTCCCGCGGGCCCCTGGATCAACTTTAGAAGCACTTATGTACTCTTGATTTTCATTTTTGAGTCTGTATTTCAGTTTCTAGTTTTAAAGTATGTTTCGAGTCTGTTTTTAGTTTTTTAAATTCCTAGAAAAGTAGGATGAGTCTTTTGTAACGGAAAAAAGTAGAAGTTTTATTAATGAAAATTTGGAAAACCCCAAAAAATTGTTTCTTTATTTTTGCATTTATTTCTTGAACTACGTGATGATCTGATTCACGCGGCGTCGTGATACGTAGGCAATCCTAATCGGATCCGGTCATGTTTTTAAATAATTCGAATAAAAAGAAAAAAAGAAAACAAGAAAAAGAGAGAAAAACAAGAAAAGAGAGAAAACAAGAGTAAGGGGGAAAAATGATGACAAAGTGCAAAAGAGAGCAAAGTTGAAAAGCGCCAAAAGAAAGAAAGTTGGAGGGATAAACGAAAGCCGGGATGAAACACGCAACCGTTGCAAAACATGTAGAAACACAATTAAATGTATAGGTGCATCACACCCCAATGTGCGATTCCCTATGTGTTAATTGTCTCACACTAACCGGTTCGCTGTGTTTGCTATTGAGTAGGTTTTATATTAAGGTGGTTGGTTTTGTGGTAATCTGGCTTCACATCCTTACTTCATAAGATCAAAAGGAAGTGTTGAAATGTCGTCAGAGAGTCATCTGCCAACAACTCCTATTATAGAGGATAGCCCAATCTCGGCCATACCAACTTCAGAGACAACCCCTGCTGAGGAAAACAGGGTTCTGCGTCTCCGCATGTTGGAAATGTGGGACGCCTGGTCCAATGGAAGAGAGCCACCAAGTACGATACCTGGTTTCCCCAAGCTACTTCCCAGGGCGAGTGGAACTTCCAACGTCCCCATAAACTACCCAAACACTCTGCTTGGATATCCTACCATCTCAGCCCACTTTCCCGGAACACCTTCTGAGGTTCGCCCCAGGTGTTGGTTTCAGGTGTGGCCTCCAAAATATTCACTGCGCCACCTTCTTCAGCCACCGCACAACCCACTTTGCCAAGGCCAAACATTGACCCATCATCCTTCACTTTTCAAGTACCATCCTTCCCACCAGAAATGGCCCAGTTTACTACCAATTCCTACCCCAACAGCCCCGGTATGAGTTTACCGCGGGACAGGAGAAAACTACAAAGAACCCCGAGCAGGAAGAAATCACTCGGAAGATGAGGAGCATGGAACATATCCTTAAGAATATACAAGGCTTAAGTGGTAAAAAGAGCGTATCCTATGCTGATTTGTGTATGTTCCCACATGTCCACCTACCCCTGGGTTTTAAAACTCCTAAGTTCGAGAAGTACGATGGGCACGGGGACCCCATCGCCCACCTCAAGAGGCACTGCAATCAACTGAGAGGAGCAGGTGGAAAAGAGGAGTTTCTCATGGATTATTTTGGAGAGAGTCTAGTAGGCATTGCATCCGAGTGGTACATGGATCAAGATATATCCCGTTGGCACATTTGGGATGATCTAGATCGGGATTTCGTCAGGAAATTTCAGTATAACATAGACATAGCTCCCGACAGGAATTCTCTGTCGAATCTCAAGAAGAAGTCATCGGAAAGTTTCCGAGAATATGCTGTTAAATGGTGCGAACAAGCTGCCAGGGTCAAGCCTCCGATGGATGAAACAAAAATGGTGAGTGTTTTTCTTCAAGCCTAAGAGGCCGACTAGTTTCAGAATATGATGTCTGCAATGGGAAACCGTTTGCTGAGGCCATCAATATTGGTGAGATGGTAGAGAACGGTCTAGAAACAGGGCACATATTGAGTCAATCTACCATAAGAGCTACGTCCCAAGCAATTCAAAGCGGGTCCGGAGGTGTAACGAACAGAAAGAAAAAGGAAGATGCGGCAATGGTGGCTTCAGGTCTGAGGAACCCCCGTCCACCCAGAAATTACTTCTCCAAGCCCCCCACAGCATTACTATCCCCACCAGGATGTGGCTTATGCTCCCCAACCGTACGCAGTGATAACCGCTCAGCCATACACTCGGCTACAACAACAGTTTAACCAAAATAGTGCTACACCTCCTAGAAATAACCCTCCCCACCAAGCTCAGTATAATCCCCGACCTCCACAAAATAATTTCCCTTACAATACCCGTACCCGGGAGCCACCCAGGAGAACAAATTTCACGCCTATTGGTGAGTCATACTCTAGCCTTTTCCCTAAACTTGTCCAAATGGGTTTGTTGCAACCCGTACCCCAAACCAGGCAAAACCAAGAGTTGCCCTCTTACCGACCCGGTGCTCGATGTGCCTATCATTTGGGAGTGGAAGGGCATGACACTGAAGACTTTTGGACCCTAAAAAGAGCAGTTGAGAATCTCATAGAGCTAAAACGGATAGTGCTGAAAGATGAAGAAATTCCTAATGTGATCAACAACCCATTACCGGCCCACAACAATGGACTTGTTATTGGAATGATTTGCAAAAATAAAGAGTTTGATCCCGCCTTGAAAGCCATCATTGCCATCGCTGATGTTGAGAAGAAGATGAATGCTGCTGCAAAGCAAGATAAGGGGAAGAAGAAGAATGAACCCACCCCTCAAAGTGCAGAAAAGGAAGTAGAAACCAAAACTGGGGCAGTACCCCCAGAAGTGCAGAAAAGGGGTACTATGTGAAAAGGGTCATGCTGGATGGCGGATCCGGAGTTGATATCTGCCCTCTTTCAACTTTGCAAAGAATGGAGATTGGAACTGAGAGAATCAGGCCTAACAATGTCTGCGTGCGTGCCTTTGATGGCATCGAGAGAGACACCATAGGCGAGATCGATTTGATTTTGACTATTGGTCCTGTGGATTTCGAGGTGACATTTCAGGTCCTAGACATGGACACTTCTTATAATTTCCTCTTAGGAAGGCCTTGGATTCACGCGGCGGGGGCCGTACCTTCCATTCTCCACCAGATGGTGAAATTTGAATATGAAGATCAGGTGATCGTGGTCCACGGAGAGGACGAGCAATCAATTTATCAGGACCCGTCAGTCCCATGTCTTGAAGCAAGGTAAGGTAGTGAACATATAGTCTATCAGGCTTTCGAGGTTGTGGTCGCCGACCCATGTGAAGAAGGAAGCCCGTGTCCTCAACCCTTTCTCTCGAATGCGTCAATTATGGTTTCCAAGGAAATGATTAGGCATGGATATAAGCCAGGGAAGGGGCTCGGGACATCATTGCAAAGTATCACGAAACCTATCACTCTGGTTGCTAGCGAGAAGTTCTTTGGTGTGGGTTTTCAGTCCACACCAGCTGATGAAACATGGGCAAAGGAGCGGAAGAACAATGGTTGGGTCTTGCCTCAGCCAATCCCGCATCTATCTGAAACATTCGTCAACCCCAAGTACACAAAAGAGGAAGATGAGGTCTTCATGGCCGACGAGATTGAACAAATATGTTGGGCCATGAGACAAATGTTGTATGAAACACACATGGTTCAGCCAGGAGAAGGCTCAAGCACCGCTGAGGTGCTGTATATGGGGCCCAATGCCAAGTTGCAAAACTGGAAGGCTACTCCGTTCCCAGTCAGGCGGGAATCCCTGTAGTCCAGTCTTACCACCTTTTCTACATCACAAGTTATTCCATGGTGTAACTCGGATGTTTCCTTTAGTTTATTGTCTTTAAATTCCAAATGTAAACCCTGTTATCTTCAAAATTCAATGAAATGAAATAAATATTTCATCGTTCATGAATCGCTCTCTTTATTCTTTTTGATTTTGTTACTTTTTCTTATTTCTTCTTTCAGTTCTAATAATGCGGCTTTAAATAACATGACATGCTTGCGGACTTCATGCCCAGATCCAAACACGCTGTCTAATTGTGAAATAATGAATCAAGAACCGAAATATGATGAAGAAGAGGCTTTTAGGGAAATAAATTGAGAACTGGAACAATTTGGGAATAAGCCTAAGCCAAATCTAAATGAAATCGAGCCGGTAAATTTTTGTAATTCAGAAGAGGTCCAAGAAACCATGATAAGCATTCACACAGATGAAAGAACTAGTGATGCACTGATCCATCTTTTATTTGAATTCAACCGATTGTCCCCCTGTCCAGCAGAAACAAAGAAAGTTCAAATCTGACATTAGTGACAAGATCAAAGAAGAGGTCACTAAGCAGTTGAAAGCGGGTGTGATATGGGTTGTCCGATACACCACATGGTTGGCTAATGTAGTCCCAGTGCCAAAGAAAGACGGGAAAACCCGAGTGTGTGTTGACTATCGGGATCTGAACAAAGCAAGTCCCAAGGACAACTTTCCTCTGCCAAACATCCACATCCTCATTGATAACTGTGCCAAACATGAGATACAGTCTTTTGTGGATTGTTATGTTGGATATCATCAGGTCTTGATGGATGAAGAATATGCAGAAAAGACAGCCTTCACCACACCCTGGGGCACCTATTATTACATGGTCATGCCTTTTGGTCTGAAAAATGCCGGGGCAACGTACATGAGAGCTATGACTACCATCTTTCATGATATGATGCACCAGGAAATCGAGGTGTATGTGGATGATGTGATCATTAAATCTAGAACATAGGACGACCATGTTCGGGACCTGAGAAAATTCTTTGAGCGTCTGCGCAAGTATGATTTGAAGCTAAACCTGGCTAAATGTGCATTTGGAGTTCCGTCTGGGAAACTTTTGGGATTCATAGTCAGTCGAAGGGGCATTGAGCTATAGCCAACGAAGATAAAGTCTATTCGGGATTTGCCTCCTCCGAGAACCAAGAATGAGGTCATGAGTTTGTTGGGAAGGTTGAATTACATCAGCCGATTCATTGCATAGTTGACTTCCACATGTGAGCCCATATTCAAGCTGTTGAAGAAAGATGCAGCAATTAAATGGACAAATGAGTGACAAGAATCCTTTGACAAAATCAAAGAATATCTGTCAAACCTGCCAGTCTTGGTCCACCCGAACTGGGGAGACCTTTGTTTTTGTACCTGACAGTCTTGGAGAATTCCTTCGGTTGTGTCCTCGGGCAACATGATGTGACCGGGAAGAAAGAGCAGGCAATCTACTATTTGANTGCCCCGATCTCCTATTACTGCTTTTCCAAGTTATTTTTGCTATTTTGATTTGCCGGAATGTCGGTTTTGAGTTTCAGAGAGTTTTGGGAAACTTAGTCCCTAAATGAGAGCTTATGTGCTTCTTCTGTCGAACCAATTCCATTGCGTCGAGCAGCTTTTGTCAATGGACAACCAATGGTGAAGTTTACAGAGGCAGAAGTTGATAGAATGAACGTGATTGAAGGTCTCCAATATGCTGTGGTTGGAACGTTCGCGTATGGATGGCCAGATTTGAACGAGATTCGTCCCATTGTCCCATTGCAATGTGGAATTAAGGGAGAGTGTAGCATTGGTTACTTGAGAGACAGGAACGAAGATAAAGTCTATTCGGGATTTGCCTCTCCCGAGAACCAAGAAAGAGGTCATGAGTTTGTTAGGAAGGTTGAATTACATCAGCCGATTCATTGCTCAGTTGACTTCCACATGTAAGCCCATATTCAAGCTGTTGAAGAAAGATGCAGCGATTAAATGGACAGATGAGTGTCAAGAAGCCTTTGACAAAATCAAAGAATATCTGTCAAACCCGCCGGTCTTGGTCCCACCCAAACCGGGGAGACCTTTGTTTTTGTACCTGACAGTTTTGGAGATATCCTTCGGTTGTGTCCTCGGGCAACATGATGTTGACCGGGAAGAAAGAGCAGGCAATCTACTATTTGAGCAAGAAGTTCACAAGTTATGAAGCCAAATATACCCTATTGGAAAGGACTTGCTGCGCCCCAACTTGGGTCGCCCAAAAGCTTAGGCATTACCTGTTGGCCTACACTACTTACCTCATCACCAGGTTGGACCTTTTAAAGTACATATTCCAGAAGCCGATGCCCACAGGGAGGTTGGAAAAATGGCAAATCCTGCTCATCGAGTTCGACATAGTCTATGTCACTCGCACGGCAATGAAAGCTCAAGCTCTAGCGGATCACTTAGCTGAAAACCTTATTGATGATGAGTATCAGCCTTTGAGTACTTACTTTTCGGACGAGGAAGTGAATTCAGTTGAGGTAATTTTAGAAGACGCCAATGCTTGGAAAATGTTCTTCGATGGAGCGGTAAACGCAAAAGGTGTCAAGATTGGGGCAATTCTGATCTCGCCCACTGGTCAGCACTATCCAGCCACAGCCCGACTTTAGTTTTTCTGCACAAACAACACTGCCGAGTATGAAGCCTACATTATGGGCATGAATATGGCAATTGATCAAGATCTGAAAGAGTTGGTAATTATGGGAGATTCGGATCTAATTATCCTACACGCTCAAGGAGATGGGAAACTCGGGATGTTAAGCTTATACCATATAAGCAACATGAGGAAAATCTCGGCAAACGGTTCAAATTCGTTGAGTTAAGGTACGTCCCTCGATTTCATAATGAGTTAGCTGATGCACTCGCTACCTTGGCCTCAATGTCGCCATATCCAGGCAATCTCCACATTGACCCGTTGGAAATTCAAATCCGAGAAAGGCATGGGTATTACAATACAGTTGAGGTAGAGTCAAGTGTTCAGCCATGGTACCATGATATCAAGATATTTCTGAAAACAAAGGAATATCTCGAGCAAGCCAGTGGAGATCAAAAGAGAACCATTAGAAGGCTCGCCGGTGGTTTCTTCTTGAGCGGAGAAGTTTTGTACGAAAGCTCCAGATTTGAACCTTTTGAGATGTGTGGATGCCCAAGAGGCTGGAAGAATCATGAATGAAGTAGACGCACGAGTATGTGGGCCACATATGAATGGACACGTCCTTGCAAAGAAAATCCTTCGAGCAGGGTATTACTGGATCACCATGGAAAAGGATTGCTTCAGCTTCGTCCGAAAATGTCACCAGTGTCAGGTGCATGGTGACATGATTCATGCACCACCTACAAAACTGCATCCTATGTCAGCACTGTGGCCGTTCGTTGCTTGGGGAATGGATGTCATTGGGTCGATCGAGGAAAAAGCTTCAAATGGGCACAGATTCATACTAGTTGCCATCGACTACTTCACAAAATGGGTTGAAGCAATCACTCTCAAAGCCGTCACAAAGAAAGTTGTGGTAGACGTCGTGCACTCCTACATCATTTGCCGTTTTGGTATTCCTACAACTATCATCATGGACAATGCTACAAACTTGAATAGTCATTTAATGAGAGAGATATGCAAACAATTTAAGATCACGCATCAGAATTCTACCCCTTATCGGCCCAAAGCTAATGGTGCCGTTGAAGCAGCAAACAAGAATATCAAGAAGATTCCTAGAAAGATGATCCAGAGTTCTAGACAATGGCATGAGAAGTTGCTGTTTGCATTGATGGGATATCACACAACTGTGCGCACATCGATTGGAGCAATACCCTATCTTTTGGTTTATGGCACTGAAGGTGTAATACCCGTAGAAGTTGAAATCTCTTCCCTCCGAATCATTGTTGAAGCTGAAACTGAGGACAGTGAGTGGGTCAATACCCGTCTAGAACAGTTAACCCTGATTGATGAAAAACGAATGGCCACAGTCTGCCACGGGCAGTTGTATCAACAAAGAATGGCCCGTTCCTACAACAAGAAAGTATGGCCTAGGAACTTTGATGTGGGGCAACTCGTTTTGAGGCATATACTCCCTCACCACCAGGAAGCAAAAGGAAAGTTCGCTACCAACTAGAAAGGCCCGTATATTAAAGAAAGTTGTTGCCAATAAGGGCATTCTACTTGGGCGACATTGAAGAAAATGATCCCGAAACATCAGTAAATGCAAACGCAATCAAAAGGTACTATGTTTAACCCGTTTATGGTACCAATATTATCCGATTGGGATGACGAAGGCTTTCATTCTCGCTAACCCAAACACTTCTACCCTTTGCTAGCCCTTTCAGCCGGTTACCTTTCTTTCATTACCCTCTTTGGAACCCGAAAACGTTTGTGAAAAAAATATCAAAACAAAGAGAAAAAGAAAAACAACAAAACAAAAGTTTCCCTAAACTACGTTCGACTTGATTCCGAAAGGATACGTAAGCAGCCTCTCTCTGGGGTTCAGTCACACCAAAACAAAAATCCAAATTCCCCCAAAAGTGAAACTGGGGCAGATGTTATAACGGGTCGGCGACGGTTCTCCTAAAGGGTTCCAAAGTTATAATTCAATCCAGACTCTTTTTTACCCCAAATCCCGTTCAAGTCCTTTTGATCAATCGGTAAAGATGTTCAAAATTGGAGGATATGGCTACTTGGATCCGAGACAATCAAAATGGGAGAAATAAAATAAGAGAGTCTTATTGGTGAAAACCCACACGGGCACCGTAAGGCGATGGTAAGCAAAGAAATTGAAAATGAGAGTCTTGTTAGTGACAACTCGCAAAGAGCACTATAAGGCGATGGTGAGAACAGAAATGAGAGAGGTCAATTGGCGAAAACCCAAAAATGGCGCTGTTGATCGACAAGAAGGAATTCTTTACACCTATTGGCACTGAAAGAGTCCCGGCGAGGTTTCACGGTTTATATGAGATTGGATAGTTGCGTAGATTGGGAATCCAGTCCAAGAAACATGTCATGTCTATTGAAGTCTGCATGCACTCCAGATAGGTTCTTCTTTCTTCCCCCGAAAGGGAGACCTCTTGTTAAATTCATTATCTTGTCCTTTGATTACCTTTAGTTGAGTCCATTTCGGTCTAATCCCTTTTGGAAACTATTACAAAGAAAAGATGGCAAGATTGGTTTTACAGGTTTCTGCTTAACAAAAGCCAAATCAAAAGAAAAGCACCCAGCCTCAGTAGGTGCATCGAGTCGATTCCGACTGGCCGAGATGGCCGATGCTCCAAAGTCAAATTGTTGAAAATGAAAGGAATCCAAATTCAAGCGCCCCTAAAGGCAAAATAAGATGAAAAGGCCAAAAGTCCCACACGGGTGAACCGTCATGTGAAATTTTTGAAAGTTAAGGTCCTCAGTTTTAGAAGAGAGATCGATCTCCAGAAAGCCAGCAAACAGCAGAGGTTCTCATCAAAAGAAGTTGGGCGGAGATCAAGTGATCAAAAACAATCAAGGCCACAAAACCAACCACCGTTCCAAACTAACAATTGTTCTTTGTTTGAAAACATGAAACAAGTGCAATCCAAAGAAACCTTGCAAGAAGCAGGTGCAACCGAAAAGAAAATGTGCAAGGGCAAAAAACAGCTTTGCAGCAACAATCCATAAAAGGGAAGTCCCCCCCAAAAATTATTTCCCGCATTTATTCATTCCATAAAATAAAAAAGAAGGAGAAGAAGAAACAAAATGAAAATAGAGATAAGAAGAAAAATTCAAGAAAAAAAATTCAAAAAATGGTAGCCTAGGGTCCCCAATCTCTAGTTACGCCTTTCCAACACAGGGTCTCCACTCCCTAGTTGAGTTTTATTTTTAGACATAGGGTCTCCACTCCCTAGTTGAATTTATTTTTAGACATAGGGTCTCCACTCCCTAGTCGCCTTTTCCAACATAGGGTCTCCACTCCCTAGTTGAGTTTATTTTTAGACATAGGGTCTCCATTCCCTAGTCACTTTTCCAAAATAGGGTCTCCACTCCCTAGTTGATTTTTAGTATAGATATAGGGCTCCACGCCCTAATTTCTTTTTACCAAGGATACACAATCCTTATTTTATCGCTTTCAAATAATGAAAAAGTCTTTTTTACAATAACTCACAAAATTTTCTTAGTGAAAACTGGGGCAGAAAATTTCGTTCGTTTGTTTGCTTTGGTGCCTAAACAGGTTTCCACCATGAGGCTCAAGGTTTGAGATGACCAAAAGAAGAAGTATCAACCCAAATAAAATAAAGGAAAAACAAGAAAAAAAGTTGAACTCTAAGTGTAGAAGAGGAGAAGAGATGCGGGCTGCTCAAGATATGATTGAAGTCACAAGTTTTGCATGTCCCGCCTTGATCCGGAAAGCTGAAGAATGAACCAGCGTTTGCAGCTAATGAGCATCAAGATTCAGATCAGTGTCTGTAGGAAGAACCATCCAAGACTCAAGATCAAGCTTTGGAAGGTTTATAGATAGGAATCTGGTAACTCGTAGATGATAGGCTTTAGCTAGTTAGCTTCTTATCTTTCATTGTGGTGTAATAAGGAGCTCAGCAAGCAGAAACAGAAGCAACAACAGTGATAAAAGTTTCCCGGTAGTCCCAGCTACCAAAACTTCTAGAACTATACTGACCTGATTCCTTTATAGCCAAGGATATATAGGCAACCTCTGAAGTAAGGTTCGGTCAGGTTTTTTCAAAAGATGCTTCTCATGGAGTTTCAAATAGGCAAAAATCCCTCATAGTTTGCTCATTTTGTCTTTGCCCGAAAACCCTTCGTGTTTCTGAGCAAAGAGGGGCAGCTGTGAGCATGTGATTTTTGCCCTATATGAAATACTCCTATAAAATTCCAAGAAAATAGGTTTTCTGTTAATTATTTGCCATTTTAGGAATTTGTTATAGAATTTTTCTTAATTATTTGCATTTGTCTGTGCATGTTTAATTTATTTAAATCATGGAAAATACAAAAAATATCATGCATTTGCATTTAGGATTTGTTTTTACATTTTTAGAATTAATCAGTGATTATCTATTTTATAAAAATTTAAAAATCAAAAAATAGCCCATTTTTATTTTTTGTCTCTTTAATTTAGAATTAAGTGATGTTTACAATTTTTATAATTAGCTAATTAGCTTAATTTCACATTTTAGGTAATTTAGGATTTTTATTTATTAGGATTTTTAACTAAAAAAAGAAAGGAAAAAGAAAGAAAAAGAAAAGAAACTGAAAATAAAAGAAGAGGAATATAAGGGAACTAATTTTCTGGAATTGGTCCAATTTAACCCAAATCAGTCCTAAAATTACCCCAAACCCGTCCAAAATAACCATGCCCAAACCAATCTACACCCGGTCCAGACCCACCTGAAGCCAAACGACCCCGTTTCCTTAAGTTTAATCACAGTCGTTGGATTTCTATCATCCAACGGCTCGGAACTAGTTGGCCATCTAATATTCAACTGTCCGAAGAGAACCTCCCCCCCCCCCCACCCCCCCCCCGTCCCTAACCCCTTCAGCCATCACTCTCGTCTCTCTCTCAATAAACCCTAGCCGCCCTAATACTCCACGCCGCATCCACCGCCGACCACCACCGGAAATCTCCTCACGGCGGTTTCGGTAGTCCAGTCGTCCCCAAAATAACACCATGAACTCCCCTTCACCTCCTCAATCCATATCCGTAATTCTTTTCCTTCGAATCATGCCCGGTTTGTTCGAATCTAAGATCGAAAATCCGGTCAAAACCCTAACTTCCCCAAATTGCCCCCAAAATCACACCCCCATCATTCTTTACCTTCCCTCATCACGATTTCATCACTTGATTTCCCAAATACCCCTGCCAAAAACCCCAAATTCCAAATCTACGGAAAAGTCAGAAGCCCTAGTTGATTTGGTTTCCAAGCTCGTAGTCTGAAATGCATGCTAGTCAGTTTATTCTTGGCAAGAACAACTGATTAGCATTAATTTTGGTTCATTTCGGAGGATTAGACCCTACAATCAATCCAGTGCCGTTTTGAAGATCTTTTCAATTTTTTTAGGTAATTCTCTTTGCCCTTCTGCCTTCTTTTCCTTTTTCTAAGTATCATCTCTGTCTCTTTTTCTTTACGTGTATTTCCTTGCGTGTGGTTCAGTCAGCATGTCAATTTGTCCAAGCTGTTCCGGCCAAATTTGTTTTGTTCTTGCTTTTTCTTTTCTTGTTTAGTTAGGTCTTTTTACTTTTATTACTTGGGTGTCAATTTTGTTTTGGTTACTTGGTTTATTTGAATTTTAGTGATTTAAGTTTTCTTAAGTTATTTGTTTTGATAAAATTCGAGGCATGTAGGATAGCTAAGTCGTGTTTATTTTAAATTAAAGTTTGTTTTAAGTGTTCTACTGTCAAATTGGCCGCCGAATTTACGTTCTTATTTTTCTGTGTGCTAAGTTTCATCAATTGTGTTAGGTTTCATAGTTTTCCTTCAAAGTTCCTGTTAATATTAGTTTCAGAGTTTTCCTTCGTGTTTGTTTCATTTTTTTGGTTTAAATCGTTTCTTCTTATGATTGTTCCATTTTTCGGATTCTGTTCATATCAGTGGTTTTAAGTTTTAATTTAAGGGTCGTTTTTCTCAATATTCTTGTCTTTTGATCTTCTTGTATGTAGTAATGTTGGCCTTGTAGTGTTAGCTCTGATTTGCCAACCATTAGAAACCCTAGGGACCTAAGGTAACAAAGAAATTTTAGATAGAGGTTGTAATAAGCAGGTTTCAAAAGGGTAATTTAGGGGTTTTCTTAATTGAAAATATCAGAATACTCTAGAAAAAGAGAAAGCTGGCCTCATTTGGTTAGTACCGAGTACAGAAACCAATGGGGGGAAACCAGATGTCCCAATTCTGTTGGGAATATGCTGTTTAGGCTAAGGAATAATGTACGCGGTGAAATCAGAGGGCTCGATTTCCCGCTGTCAAGCCATCTTAGGGAGGTACCTCGAGACTACGAGGACAGGAGCCACCTCGGGAAGATATCTCGAGACCACGATGATATGAAGTCACAACTAAGTCCTCTCCTTCGAGGCTTGTCAAGGTCGGATTCGAGACCGAGATAAAAATAAAGGGGGGAAGCCCCCAGAACACGCAGTTGAGTCTGACAGGGCCAGCCTATCCCTAGCCTATGCTAGGGTGTCGAGTCAAGCCATCAATTCTTCATATTTCATGAATTAAATATACATGTATTTCGAGTTCCCTCTCCTATATAAAGGGGACTCGCCCTACCTTGTAAGGGACGAATGTTGCTCCACAATTCTACAAAGTGCAATAATATCTCTCTCTCTCTCTCTCTCTTTTCTTACTAAAGCTCATTGGTTCTCACTGATACTGAGGATACCTCGATATCCTTTGTCTATATACGTGTTCTTCATTTTATATGTGTTCTTCATCATACAAACTCAATTTCGGTTATAAATAGCTTCGTTTGATTATATTTCAAATGACAACAAAAGGGTAGCAGGTAAATATAGGAAACCCCACAATTCAACTATCAGCAAGAATCAGAAATCAAACAAGTGCACGACATCACCCTTCGTGCTTTTACTCTCATCCTCACCATAAATCAATATAAATTGCACGGCATCACCCTTCATGCTTTACAATCTTCCTCACAAAATAATACACGGCATCACCCTTCGTGATTTAACACTCTCTCACCAAAATAATGCACGACATCACCCTTCGTGCTTTACACTCTTCCTCACCCAATCAACAAAAACAAACAATAAGGGCAAGGAATAAATGAATCATAATAAAATCCCGGCAAGGGAACAATATCAAAACAACAACATCCCGGCAAGGGAACAACATTAATAGCAACAACGTCCCGGCAAGGGATCAATACCATAATCCTCTTCTCATTTTCACATTTACTTCACAATTTGATTCACAATTAGAGCCAAGGCTCTATAAGTTTCAATTGCCAATTATACTTCCATAAATCACTTTACAACTTGAGCCAACGCTCTTCAATGTACAAATACCAATATCCTATCCACAAACCTTGCTCAAAAATAGCAACTACCACATTAAACATGATCAATACAAACGGAGTCACACTAATCATAACATAAGACTCACGGGCATGGTTGAAACCAACGTATAGATACTCGTCACCATGCCTATACGTCGTACTCAACAAATAACACATAGCAAATAGGATACAACTCTTAATCCCTCAAGCTAAGGTTAGACGAAACACTTACCTCGATGCCACGAACACAGTTCAAGCCTCAACTATCGCTTTACCTCTTGATTCCACTACCACCTCGCTTGTATCTAGCCACAAGTTACTTAATTATATCAATAAATGCTAAATGAATCAATTCTAATGCATGGAAATAAGTTTTCTAAAGATTTTCCAAAAAGTCAAAAATCGACCCCGGGCCTACATGGTCAAAACCCGAGGTTCCAACCGAAACCCGACTACCCATTCACCCACAAACTTAAATATACAATTTGTTTTGACATCGGACCTCAAATCGAGGTCCAACTCCCCAAAATTTGAAAAACCTAGGTTCTACCTAAAACACCCAATTTCCCCCATGAAAATCATTGATTTTGAGTTGAAATCGTGTGAAAAGATGTTAAGGATTGAAGAAAACTAGTTAGAAACGACTTACAATTGATTTTGAGAAGAAATTTTCTTTGGAAAATCACCCAAGAAAGTTTATGTTTTGAGAAGATGCGAAAAATGGCTGAAAATGTGTCTAAGTGAGAATTAACTGGTCTCTGATATCGCAATTGCGACCAGGGTTCGCAATTGCGAACCCAGACTCTGCTATCCTCGCATTTGCGAAGTTGCTTTTGCAAAAATTCTGTCGCATTTGCGACGACAGGCCTCAACTGGAGACATCGCATTTGCGATTTATTCATCGCATTTGCGAGGTTATGCTGGCCTGGGCTCTTTTGCATTTGCGACATAGCCTTCGCATTTGCGAGCCAGGCTTCGCAAATACGAAGCCTGCAGGCCTGCAACACCCCATTTCAAATCTGCAACACCCTTAGTCCAAATTCCACTCTATGGCCTATCCAAAACTCACCCGAGCCATCGGGGCTTCAAACCAAACATGCACACCAACCTACAAACATCATAGGGACCTGCTCGTGCATTCACATCACCAAAATAACAACAACAACTATGAATTTAGCATCAAAATCATGAAATCACTTAAGAAGATCAAATTTTCCAATTTTCACAAATAAGGTCTGATTCACGTCATTTCATGTCCGTTTCTTACCAAACATCACAGACTGAACTTAAATCACATATAAGACATATACCGGGCTTCGAAACCAAAATACGGCCCTGATACCAACAAATTTCAAATACTTTTCATTTTCAAAAACTCATATACTTTTTTTAGAAAATAATTTTCTTTAAAAATTCATTTCTCGGGCTTGGAACCTCGAAATCTGATCTCGGGCATACGCCCAAGTCCCATATTTTATTGCGGACCTCTCGGGATGGTCGGAACATGGATCCGGGTCCGTTCGCTCAAAATGTTGACTAAAGTCAACTTAAATTCATTTTAATGGCAAAATTCATTATTTTCCATAGATTTTCATATAATGACTTTCCGGATACGCGCCTGGACTGCGCACGCAAATCGAGGTGAGGCAAAAAGGAGTTTTTAGGCCTCGGAACACCAAATTTGTTTCAAGAACGAGTGATGACTTTTTGGGTCATCACATCTGATAGGAGCTGATAGTTCATCACCGCTCCAGAGTTTTCAGGTCGTCAGGATCAGCAGTCTCAGCAGCCGAGGACTTGTTATACTTGTGGTGATACAGGTCACATTGCTAGATTTTGTCCTCGAGCATCGAGCAACTCTCAGCATCCGGGTTCTCGTGCCATGGTTCAGGCACCGAGTGTTCCACAGCCCGCCCAGCCAGCCAGAGGTGGGGGTAGAGGTGCTAGAGGAGGAGGTAGAGGTGATGGAGGTGGAGCTCAGGCCACTAGAGGTGGAGGCCATCCAGCAGCAGGCCATCCCAGAGATGTAGTCTAGGATGGTGGGGCCCAGGCCCGATTTTATGCTCTTCCAGCTAGGCCGGAGGCTGAGGCTTCTGATGCAGTCATCACAGGTACGGTTCTGGTTTGTAGTAGGGATGCTTCAGTGTTATTTGATCTAGGGTCTATATACTCTTATGTGTCATCTTATTTTGTGCCGTATCTGGTCATGCCCAGTGTTTCACGTGTCCATGCTTCGGAAGTATCACGGCGATCCATCCCACGTGTTACACTTCAGCACTGTCCAGTTGGACAAGGACTTGTCGTATGAGGAGGAGCCGGTAGCTATTCTAGACCGGCAGGTCCGTCAATTGAGATCAAAGAGTTTTCCTTCTGTTCGTGTTCAATGGAGAGGTCAGCCTGCTGAGGCATTGACCTGGGAGTCCGAGTCTGATATGCGGAGCCGTTATCCCCGTCTTTTCCCCAACTCAGGTACTTCATTCTTATGTCCGTTCGAGGACGAATGGTTGTTTTAAAGGTGGAGGATGGGATGACCCAAAAAGTCATCACTTGTTTTTGAAATAAATTTGGTGTTCCGAGGCCTAAAAACCTCCTTTTTGCCTCACCTCGATTTGTGTGCGCAGTCCGGGCGCATAACCAAAAAGCCATTATATGAAAATCTGTGGAAAATAATGAATTTTGCCTTTAAAATGAATTTAAGTTGACTTCAGTCAACATTTTGAGCAAACAGATACGGATCCATATTCCGACGATCCCGGGAGGTTCGTATGAAAATATGGGACTTGGGCGTATGCCCGGGATTGGATTCCGAGGTCCCAAGCCCGAGAAATGATTTATTAAAGAAAATTGTTTTCTAAAAAATATATATGTGTTTTTGAAAATAAAAAGTATTTGAAATTTGATGGTATCGGGCCCGTATTTTGGTTCCGGAGCCCGGTACAGGTCTTATATGTGATTTAAGTTGAGTCTGTGATGTTTGGTAAGAAATGGAATTGAAATGACGTGAATCAGACCATATTTGTGAAAATTGGAAAATTTGATGTTCTTAAGTGCTTTCATGATTTTGATGCTAAATTCATAGTCATTGATGTTATTTTGGTGATTTGAATGCACGAGCAAGTCCGTATGATGTTTGTAGGTTGGTGTGCATGTTTGGTTTGGAGCCCCGAGGGCTCGGGTGAGTTTTGGATAGGCCACGGAGTGGAATTTGGACTTAGGGTGTTGTAGATTTGAACTGGGGTGTTGCAGGCCTGCATAACCTCGCAAATGCGAGGAATAAATCGCAAATGTGATGTCCCCAGTTGAGGCATGTCGTCGCAAATGCGACCGAATTTTTGCAAAAGCGACTTCGCAAATGCGAAAGTCACTTCGCAAATGCGAGCATAGCAGAGGCTGGGTTCGCAATTGCGAACCCTAGTCGCAATTGCGACATCAGAGACCAATTAATTCACACTTAGACGCATTTTCAGCCGTTTTTCACATCTTCTCAAAACATAAACTCTCTTGGGCGATTTTCAAAAGAAAATTTCTTCTCCAAATCAATTGTAAGTCGTTTCTAACTAGTTTTCTTCAATCCCTAACATCTTTTCACATGATTTCAACTCAAAATCAATGGTTTTCATGGGGGAAATTGGGTGTTTTGGGTAGAACCTAGGTTTTTCAAATTTTGGGGATTTGGACCTCGATTTGAGGTCCGATTTCAAATCAAATTGTATATTTGAGTTCGTGGGTGAATGGGTAGTCGGGTTTCGGTTTGAACCTCGGGTTTTGACCATGTGGTCCCGGGGTCGATTTTTGACTTTTTGGGAAAAACATTAGAAAACTTATTTCCATGCATTAGAATTGATTCATTTAGCATTTATTGATATAATTAAGTAACTTGTGGCTAGATACAAGCGAGTTGGTGGTGGAATCAAGAGGTGGAGTGATAGTTAAAACTTGAACTGTGTTCGTGGCATCGAGGTAAGTGTTTGGTCTAACCTTAGCTTGAGGGATTAGGAGTTGTGTCCGTGAGTCTTATGTTATGATTAGTGTGACTCCGTTTGTATTGATCATGTTTAATGTGGTAGTTGTTATTGTTGAGCAAGGTTTGTGGAAATGATATTGGTATTTGTACATGGAAGAGCGTTGGCTCAAGTTGTAAAGTGATATGTGGAAGTATAATTGGCAATTGAACCTTATAGAGCATTGCCTTTAATTGTGAATCAAGTTGTGAAGTAAATGTGAAAATGAGAAGAGGATTATGGTATTGATCCCTTGCCGGGACGTTCTTGCTTTTAATGTTGTTCCCTTGCCGGGATGTTGTTGTTTTGATATTGTTCCCTTGCCGGGATTTTATTATGATTCATTTATTCCTTGCCCTTATTGTTTGTGTTTGTTGATTGGGTGAGGAAGAGTGTAAAGCACGAAGGGTGATGCCGTGCATTGTTTTGGTGAGAGAGTGTTAGAGCACGAAGGGTGATGCTGTGTATTATTTTGCGAGGAAGAGTGTAAAGCATGAAGGGTGATGTCGTGCCGCACGATGTACCATTCCGTGCCAATTATATTGATTTTATGGTGAGGATGAGAGTAAAGGCACGAAGGGTGATGTCGTGCAGTTTATTTTGATTTATGGTGAGAATGAGAGTAAAAGCACGAAGGGTGATGCCGTGCACTTGTTTGATTTCTGATTCTTGCTGATAGTTGAATTGTGGGGTTCCCTATATTTACCTGCTACCCTCCTGTTGTCATTTGATATTTTCCCGCAGCATGTTTCCCCCTCCCATCATTGACTGTATATTTCTGCTTTAATTTTCCATTGTACATAATTTATCTGCACAGGTTTATTTAGTATTCTGGTCCTAGCCTCGTCACTATTTCGCCGAGGTTAGGCTGGGAACTTACCAGCACATGGGGTCAGTTGTGCTGATACTACACTCTGCACTCTTTTGTGTAGATCCCAGTGCTGTAGATTTTGGACCGTAGTGAGATTTTTGCTCCTTGTTCATCGGGCGACCCGAGGTAGTCTTGCAGGCGTCCGCAGGCCTTGGCGTCTTCCTCTATCTATTTTCCTGTTTCTTTTATGTAATCCCAGAGACAGTATTTTGTTATTTCTTTAAAACCTTTATTTGTAGTATTCTTAGACAGTCTGTGAAGTTGTGACACCAATCTTGGGTAGTTTTATTATGGAATGGTATTTGCAGTATTATTAAACTTGAAATTAAATCTTCCGCTTGTTAAATTTTATTGATTATTAACTATTTTCTTATAACTGTTAACGAATTTAAAAATGGAAACAAGGCAAATAATTCAGTTGATTGGCTTGCCTAACTTTCACTAGTAGGCGCCATCACGACTCCCGAGGGTGAGAAATCTGGGTCGTGACACATTCCCATCCCATTTTGCCCTTAATGCATAGTTGATAGTGTCGCGCCCCGTTTTTCTCGCAAAATCGGGTTTCGACATTTCTGGGACAACTCCATTCTGAGAGGGTAGGGAATTGGAATTGGAAGAGTCTCCACCTAAATGATTAGAGTGCGTTAGGGCACCTAAAGCAGATAACTCATATTGTACGAGTTTACATCACCAGAGATCGGGTAAGGGATCGAAATCACCTTGAGGGGAAGGTGTTAGGCACCCCTCGAGGTCCACAACGGTGGGTCATGGCCGAACTTGAATTAAGCGAATTAGTCTAAAAAGGGAAGAAAACAATTTGGACAAATATAATATTCAATTTATTTTAAACAGGAGCATAGGGGGGGGGGGGGTCCTAAGTTTTTTATCTTATAGGATCATTCCATGCAATACTTTGCAACTCCCTTAAGTCGGGGCGTTACTCATAGCATTAGCGCACAGACTATCATCTCCTTACTACCCAATTACTATCTTTAAGTTGTTACTTAAGCGTTCTAGTTGTTTCTAGCTCGTTTCTTATGCATGCACTACCTGTCCCTTACCTATGGCCCTAAAGGTATTAGGACATCTATTTAGGATAGTTCTAGACCAACCTATGTTACTAAAAATGTGAAATCTATGCGACAAACAAAAGCAAATAGGACTTTCAGATAAAGAACAAATATGGGCTCACATTGACCTCCACACATTGGCAACAAAATCATGCAATTGAATCAGCAAGCTTCGTTAACTTTGGAATCCTGTAGGCAGGATATCTATGTGAGAAAACAGAGTGCAGAGACAGCTTTGTTAAGGCGAGCATTAAGACCTATTTGTTTGCCTACTAATTTTATTCAGCATGAATCCGGGCACATCTGGCAGTAATATGTCTCAATTTAGATCCAGAATCATTGTTAAGTCCTACAGATATGTTGCCTAAGTGATTGACAATTGCGATTGAATTCAGAAGCAATCAACAGAATCCTATAGGAATGATTTCTACGAGTTTATTAATTACAGACCCATACACATTGCTTCTAGGTGTAGCACTGATTCTAACTCGTAAAGATAGATTTTTATTTCCTATAGGCATGCTTTCTAAATTACTTAAACCTTGTAGGCATGATTTCAAAATTGAAATTGGCTTTAGTCATATAGGCATCATATCTATTGATAGATTGATTTAAGCTATAGGCATTATTTCTAGGTTTGAATGGATTTAAATCCTATAGGCGTGATATCTATTAATTGTGTACGGGCAGAAATTAAACTGATTGCCAGGAAGGACAGTTAATTCAAACAACAAGATCCTATAGGCATGCTTGCTAATGCACATTTGTCGAAAACATGTATAGATCCTATGAACAGGATTTCTAATGTACAGAATTGAACGGAAGTCCGATAAGCAGGATCTCTAGTACGCAAAATGTAAAATACAGAATCAAAATGATCCTAAAAGTCCTATAGGCAGGATTTCTAAACACGGTATAATACTCACATAATTCAATCAGCATAATTAAATCTTATAGGCAGGATTTCTACCCAGTTCTAACAAAAGATATAAGAAGAAACCCCATCGGCACTACTAAATATCCCCAAATATGTTATTACATAATTATTATAGACCATAATAGCCGAATAAATTACATAAGGGTATCAGTTACACTATAGGGAGCCTTTATAGGCCCAAATAAACCTGGGATCTAGGCCTTCCACATAACAGCTTTGAAGTATAGCAATGATTCATCCACAGCACATTAGAACTAGGATTCCAGTATGTCAAAGTTCCCAAGGGCCTCAGGGACCCCGAGCAATGCTCACACCAGAACCACACATTCAGAAAAGAGTTCATGAGAGATTGGAAAACCACCCCCCCAGTGCATCAGAGTTCAAAGGATTCTCATGTGGACCCTAGGCAGTGCTCACACTGGGGTGGTTGAGAACCTAAGGCACTAAGCGTATATAAAAGTGAGAAGGGGTAGGTCTTTAAAAATAGTTGGATTTCAGAAGGAATAGGATTTAGAACATAGAGTTGCGGGCAGAACTGCACCAAGGAAACATACAGAAATCATGCTTAAACATATAGTTCAAATAAGTTGAAGTCTAGTTAAGCTAAATACTCATGCTAGTACTTAAGACAATCATGGCTTAATCACATAAGCAATTAGGTAGAAACGATTAAACTGGTCATACAGATGAATTACACAGGCAGGGAATATGAGTTAAGCAACAAAATTTACTAATTACATGTCTATAGTGTGCAAAGTTCAGAACAGGTAGAGTATTAACAAGTAATACATGAAATAAGTTAAACCTTAGGCTAACTCATGGAAGGATTCATATTATTCGAAACAAATTAGTCCTAAGTTACAATGTTACTAAATGGAATCACATAATCATGCGAAGGACAGAATTATGCTAAGAATTGAAACAGGCTAGTCAAGCAAAGCATATAGAATGAAATTGCAAAGGTTGGGGCATACCAGTTAAGTAAGAAAGCAAGTAAGTACGCCACAACAGATAAGTTCCAGAATGATTGTGCCTTGGCTTTCAGCCGGCCAAAACCAATGACACTTAGTGCAGAAATCAGAAAAAGAGGGAACAAGAGAGCTTAAGTTTTTGTAGTGAAAATAGGAGAGTTCGAGTCTTGTCCCCAAGGGGAAAGGGGAGAGGGGTTTAAATAGTACTCAACTAGACAGACAAATAAGGTAATAATTCAAACACACACAAGTAAGGAATGAAAATAGAAGTAGAACCTATTTAATTCGGATCAAATCAATTAGCAAAACATAACCGCGTGTAATCAGGCGAGTACTATTTAGACTAAGATACAGAATCAATCAACGGTCAAGTACCATATCAAATAAGGTAAGGAAATAATGAGAACAGGTAAATCGAATGAAAGATTGAAATCTCAATAAAGATTTCAAAAACCCTAATTTTGTGGGTAAGTAAAATTAGTCAACAGTTCACGTCAAGTGTTAAAGATGCATAGAGGCAGATAGACGGAAACCTTAAAGGAAAAGTAATTAAATAACAAAAAACCCTAAATTCAATGTAAGTAAAAATAGGCAAAAATACAAAAGAGTTTTGATAAAATTCACAAAGACATATAAACGAAAATAATTAAAGTTTGAACCATATTTGTTTGATTTTGAAGAATCAAAAACCCTAAATTTTAGGATAAGTAGAAATCAACGTAAATAACCAAAGGAAAACTATGATACTGATGCACAGAATAGATATATGGAAACATTGCAGAAGATATTAACCAAAATAGAACCTGAATAGATCTTAAAAGATCTGAGCCCTAATTTTAGGGCAAAAATAAATTAGGCGGAAAACTTTTAACGAAAATCGCGAAAAATATTCATAGATAGACATGTGGAAGTATAGATGATATTTTTAACAGAAATAAGAGCAATATATTAACAGATCTTAAAAGATCTAAACCACTACATTAGGGTAAACAAAGATTAAAGAAAATCTCAGAGATTCGTACTGGAAAAGATGAAGAATGACCATAGATGAAGAAAGGAGAAAGATTCGAACCAAATTTGGTCAAAAAATAGGGAAATCCGCTTGCCATGTTAGGCAAGCTATTAGGTTATACCATAATCGAATAGCCAGTAGTGAGATAGAACCAATAAGGTAAGAAAATTATTAAGGGATTCCATATCCGGTCGGAATCGAAGAGGAAACTAGGTGACGTCGTTAGTGTTTCAAAGATGAAGAGAGGAAAAGATGTGAGAGGGAGTGTATAGAGATAGTGGGCGGGGTGGAATGATTAGGGTTTAGATGGTTAGGTTAATTAAAAAGGATGGGGTGATGTGGACCGTTGATTTCGGAGATCAACGGTCCTGATACAAGGGTTCTGGGTCGGGTTATAATAGACGGGTATGGCATTGGTTAATGGTTTAAGAGTATTGGGTATTTGATGTTGGGTAATTGGCTGGTATTGGGCTGGGTAGGTCCAAAATTAATTGGAAAAAAGGCTAGATTTTAAATACCCAATTAAATTAATAAAATAATTTATAAAAAATAATTCATTTATAATAAAAATGTCATTTGGGTATGAAAATGTTTTAAAAATAATTTCTTTATATTATAAAAATATAAAAGCCATTTTGTGTATATATAATGTAATTATGTATATATATATGGGCTATTATTGCAAAATGTGCAATTCTAGCCTTAAGAAATACAAATGTAATTATAAAAATGCAATTAAAATATTTAAGTACAATATGGGCATAAATGATAAATTTAGATGATTAAATCATCATAAAAATGTTATGAGGGATAATTATTGGATATTTGTATAACCAAAAATGCACAAATAAATTGATTTAAAGCCTTTAAAATTATAGAAAAATTATAAAAACACTTGTGAATGTT
Source organism: Nicotiana attenuata (assembly GCF_001879085.1). Classification (NCBI taxonomy): domain Eukaryota; kingdom Viridiplantae; phylum Streptophyta; class Magnoliopsida; order Solanales; family Solanaceae; genus Nicotiana; species Nicotiana attenuata. The sequence goes on from NC_031995.1 coordinate 48,511,126, forward strand.
TGTAAATCTAATAATAATGCATATGCACTATTTTTTAAATATATATGAATATTTAAAATATATGAGAGAAAAATTGGGTATCAACAACTGTCCCTCTTTACCCGGGAAAGATGAAAGAGTTGCCGCGTAAAGAAATGATAAGCGATTTTGACCGAATGGGGTGTTTTGAAAAATATCGGCTGCAGCCTGGTCTCCGAGCTGCCTACATATCCTTGGTTCTACACGAATCAGGACGTGTGTAGTTCTGGACCCAATGGTGAATGAAACCGATGGAATTGTTACAGGAATGGCCGTACGTTTTGGAAAGGGTTCCTTTGGGGAAGGATAGTATCGGATGAGTTTAAGCGGAGTTATGAATATGAATCTGCAGTGTAACGGATGTATCAATGAGCAGATATCTGAACGGTCATAGAGTAAAGGCGTGTAATATATGGGAATCGGTTACGTTTGAAATAATGGCAGGGTATAAATGGTATGAGCGGAAACCGAAGAGAAGGTTGCTCCCGTTTGAAGAACGGTTAACTCCTGGATAACATGCAAAACTTAAAACATGATGCATGCAAGTATATATGAGTTACTGCGAGAATTTAAACATGATGCAAATTCCCTTTGGACCATGAAGGTTGGACAGCGACGATTACGTCCTTAGACCATCACGTCCCGGGCCATGAATCATGAGATATAGGATTCGCATGCCACGAAATGATGTTCTCGGGCCATGAGAATGGTGCCTCTGAACCATGACTCCTTCGAATAATGATGTGCGGTATTTAGAGTTCCTCAGGCCATGACATGGTGTCTTCAGGCTATGAGGATGATGCCTTCGGGCTATGACGACTTTGGACAAGTTGGCTATACATCAGCCCATGAAGTGCAGAGACATGATATCAAAGGCGATAGCAAGAAAAAACTTAGTCTTGTTTGGGGGCAGAGCTTAGCCCCGAGAGAAGAGGATAATGCAAGGTTTAGAATAGGTCAACACTTATGCAAAGGGAGTCAATGCTTAGTCTGATGAGAAGGAAGTGCTTAGCCTTATGCAAATGGAGAGGCAGGGCTTAGCCTCATGCAAGAATCGAGACAAGGCTTAGTCTCGTGCAGAGAAAAGGCAATGTTTAGCCTTATGCAAATAGGGAGGTAGAGCTTAGCCTCATGTAAGATTTGAGACAGGGCTTAGTCTCGTGCAAAGAGAAGGCAATGCTCAGCCTTATGCAAATATGGAGGCAGGGCTTAGCCTCATGCAAAGATCGAGACAGAGCATAGTCTCATGCAAAGAGAGAATGCAATGCTTAGCCTTATGCAAATATGGAGGCAGGGCTTAGCCTCATGCAAGGATCGAGACAGAGCTTAGTCTCATGCAAAGAGAAAATGCAATGCTTAGCCTTATTCAAATATAGAGGCAGGGCTTAGCCTCGTGCAGGGATCAAGATAGAGCTTAGTCTCATGCAAAGAGAGAAGACAATGCTTAGCCTTATGCAAATATGGAGGCAGGGCTTAGCCTCATACAAGGATTGACACAAAGCTTAGTCTCATATAAAGAGAAGGCAATGCTTAGCCTTATGCAAATATGGAGGCAGGGCTTAGCCTCATGCAAAGATCGAGACAGAGCTTAGTCTCATGTCTCATGCAAGAGAAGGCAATGCTTAGCCTTATGCAAATATGGAGGCAGGGCTTAGCCTCATGCAAAGATCGAGACAGAGCTTAGTCTCATGCAAGAGAAGGCAATGCTTAGCCTTATGCAAATATGGAGGCAGGGCTTAGCCTCATGCAAGGATCGAGACAGAGCTTAGTCTCATGCAAAGAGAAAATGCAATGCTTAGCCTTATTCAAATATAGAGGCAGGGCTTAGCCTCGTGCAGGGATCAAGATAGAGCTTAGTCTCATGCAAAGAGAGAAGACAATGCTTAGCCTTATGCAAATATGGAGGCAGGGCTTAGCCTCATACAAGGATTGACACAAAGCTTAGTCTCATATAAAGAGAAGGCAATGCTTAGCCTTATGCAAATATGGAGGCAGGGCTTAGCCTCATGCAAAGATCGAGACAGAGCTTAGTCTCATGCAAGAGAAGGCAATGCTTAGCCTTATGCAAATAGGGAGGCTTAGCTTAGTCTTATGCAATGGTAGAGAAAGAGCATAGTCTCGTGCAAAGAGAAGGCAATGCTTAGCCTTATGCAGATAGTGAGGCAGGGCTTAGCCTCATGCATGAAATGGGAGACAATGCTTAGTCTCATGCAAGAGAAGGCAATGCTTAGCTGTCACGGCCCTAAACCCAAACCCGGTCGTGATGGCGCCTCTAGTGAAGACAAGGCCAGCCGACACACTTCCAATTCACTTTACGTAGTTAATATAATAAAGCTCAAGTCTTTAATATGAATAAAATCCCAAAATAACAGTATAAGTTGTGGAAATAAAACCAACACAACCCGATACCGGGGTGTCACTAGTCATGAGCACCTACTAAGGTTCGAATACAACTAGAGTCAGAAATGTATTAAATACAGTCTAATGAAATCGAGAGGGAGAAAAGCAGTGCTGCGAACGTCGGGCAACTACCTTGCTAAACTCCGATGACTCTGCCTCTGAGCAACCAATACCCGCAACCGGGTTCAGAAATACCTAACTTGCACACAAGGTGCAGGGAGTAAAGTGAGTGCTTCCAACTCATTGAGTAATAAAAATAAATGAAGACTGAGTGATAGAAAATCATGAAGAGTACATCAACGTGCTGCATAGAAGCAGTACAAAACCAGTAAGAAAGCAATGAAGCTGTGAAATCTCTTAAGCACCTTAGCTCAATTTAAACTTTTTCAAAAATGGCTTTTCAACAGTTAAGCTATTGAATGCAAGCAATTAGAACAGATAAGCATAGAAGATCCGCCCCTCGGGCACAATTACACAATTAAACAAGTAAATGATAGGTAAATAAGAAAGATAAGCACATAAAGGTTCGCACCTCGGGCACAATGTCAACAAATCTGCCCCTCGGGCATTATCTCAGAACAACACCAGCCCCTCGGGCTATATCTCAGAACCATACCAGCCCCTCAGGCTATATCTCACATCACAATGGGTACCCGCGCTCACTGGGGGTGTGCAGACTCCTGGAGGAGCCCCTTACGGCCTAAGCACAATATGAAGCCACTTAGTGGCATCATAAACAGGCTCCCCGCCTCATATCAATATCAAGCCACCTCGTGGCGCATAATATCAGGCCCTCGGCCTTATTATCATAATTAGTATATCACTGTTGCGGTGTGCAGCCCGACCCATAAGTATCCTCACAATACAGGCCCTCGGTCTTATTCAGTCAGAATCTCATAAGCCTCTCGGGCATCAGTAAAATATGCAGCTCAGCTCAAATATCTTTGAAACTATCAATTAATGTGTTTAAAACAAAATAACATAGCTGAGTTTTTAAAATAGTGGAAATATAGCATGACTGAGCACAAGTATGAAATCAAACAGTGAGGAAAATATCATTAACAATCCCCTAAGGGTTCAAACAGTTGACACGAAGCCCAAATATGGCATTTAGCCCAAAGTATACTACTATCAATCAATTAGCTGCCAATTATATAGAAAAATAGTCATTGGGGATGGAGTAAATCACAATCCCCGATGGTGCACGACCCCACGCTCGTCATCTAGCGTGTGTTTCACCTCAATATAGCACGACGCTGTGCAACCCGGGGTTTCATACCCTCAGAACAGCATTTAAAATCATTACTCACCTCAATCCGGCACGAAATCTAGCTTGCAATGCCTTTGCCCTCGAATCGGCCTCCAAATGCTCCAAACCTAACCAAAATCAGTATATTATCATCAACAAACGCTAAAGGAACAAAGCCCAAGCGAAAATTATCAAATTACATCAAAAATTCCCGAAATTGGCCAAACCCGGCCCTTGGGCCCACGTCTCAGAATCTGATAAAAATCACAAAAATCCAACAACCCATTCAACCACGAGTCCAACCATACCAAAATTACTAGATTCCGATAACAATTCGGCCTCCAATTCTTCAAATCTCATTTTTCAAATCCCTAGGTCCAAATCCCCAATTTACACCTCAAAAACATGTAATCTAGTAAAATTATTCGATGATAATTCGATATTATGGAGTAGAAATGATCACAAGTGACTTATCTAAAGATTTCCATGACTTCTCGCTCAAAAATCTCCCCAAGCCGCGTTCTTTTCGTCCAAAAATGTGGGAATGAGCTAAAAAAAAACAAGACAACTCAATAAAACACGATTCTGGTCGCTAAAAGCCCCATTACCGTCACTAAAAGTGCCAAATCGGGTCGCTAAAGGTGCGCACCAGATCCTGCTGCACCAGCAATATTTATTTTCACTAAAAAGGCTCTAACTCCACCATACGAACTCGGAATTCGATGATTCTTGTTCCTATGAGTCACAAATAATAATAATACGAACATAGCCCTTCAAGCGAAACTCAATTCGGAGCTCATTTGCTCTGTGAGATACCCATTTCGCTCGTTAAACAATTAACTCATGTTTCGCATCAAAAACCCAATCGCAACTTGATGAAATTAGACCAAACTTTCCAGATCACTCCTGTAATTCATTATCAAATTCCAGAAGTCTCGAAATCAAATTTCGATCTCTAGAACTAAAAATGGACCTTTGGATCATTACATGCTTATGCTCAAAACGGCAAAATCTTCTAATAACTCTTCCAAAACTTATCCGAGCGTCATGGGACCCCGACCAAACATGCTAACACACCCATAACATCATTCATACTTGTTCTAGCCTTCGGAACGCTTGAAAAAACAACAAAACATCGAATCACCCTCAGATTCAAGCCTTAGAATTCCAAAACTTCCGAATTCCGAATTTGATCAAAAAGTCTATCAAACCTCATCCGAATGACCTGAAATTTTGCACACACGTCACAAATAACACAACGGACCTACTCCAATTTCCAGAATTCCAATCCGACCCCTATATCAAAATCTCACCTATCAATTGGAAAATGCCAAAATTCCAATTTCGCCAATTCTAGCCTAATTCTACTCCAGACCTCCAAAACACATTCCGATCACGCTCCTAAGTCCCAAGTCACCTAACGGAGCTAACAAAATCATAAAAATTCCAATCCGAGATCGAATACTAAAAAGTCAAAACTTGGTCAAACCTTTCAAACTTAAAGCTTCAAACTGAGAATTTTTCTTCCAAATCTATTCCGATTATCCTGAAAACTAAAATCGATGATTTACATAGTCACAATACATCACAGGGGGCTAGTCATGCCCGAGAACTGGCGAGCGAAGTGCAAAAGCTCAAAACGACCGGTCGGGTCGTTAATCCTCCCCACTTAAACATACGTTCGTCCTCGAATGTGCCCAGAGTTGTTCCGAAAACCATCAAATCGCTGTGTAACCTTCCCATGCACATACCCGGGGTGATCCCACGTCACCCTATCTCATATAGGTCCGATAACACAATGTAACTGAAATTTCATAATCCAACCTAGCCCATAAACCTTAGAACCACATTTCCACTTCTGAAATCATCTACAAGATTAAAATCTCACATTTATACTCTGAATAAGCCCGAACAAGCTGTAATAACCCATACCTACAACCTCAGGTGCAATTACATGACATACCACTTAACTCAAACACTTATAGCAATAACTTCTAGTCACAACAGTTGCTCAAAACATCCGAATTTCGATAATAAGCCTTTTATCAAATAAAGCCTCATTAAAACACTTCTGTACACTACCAATGATAAATGAAACACATAGGAAGTCATAACCACTCCTCAGATCAACCATTAGTGAAGCCACTTCTCCTTTAGCAAGGACCAGAGGAAATTTCTGAGCCGAACATCAATATTTACCCTCCAACACGTTGAAACCGAATCTGTTTGTATTCATTCTGGTCCTAACAATCTCATCTAATTCCAACACAACTACTCTGGTGACATGACACACCAATACAATCTAAAGCCACAACTCGTGCAATCCGCGCACTAATAAGCAACAATCTGAACGTACTCAAATCATGAAAATGACTCAAATGAGAGAACTGTACCACAAGCTCACCAGTATCACCACACCAAATGCTGCGAGCCCGTCGCACCTCGTAGAAACAGAATCACAAATCTAGCCCGAAGGATCATGCCTCCACATAACTTCGCTGGAATGCACAATCCTATCCAAACACTGGTTCGCATGAAACAGCTCAAGTCACCATGCCCAAAATCATCAACCAAGCCAACTTGATGCCTAGCACCCAAAGTGAATCACCATAACCATGAAGAAGCAAATGACACAATGCCACACCAGTCCGAAGGAACATATTGCAACAAATCATGCAACACCCAAATACACGTCTCATTCAAATCCCGATATAAAGTCGAACTGAAACCACACCATTTGTGCATATAACCACCAAATCTCAACTCCTCGTAACACAGGAGAGTAACTCATAGATCACGAATAAGCTCAACAACAATCGAATGGCACATCTCTCAACAATAGCAGTTCGGAGTAAACAAATCTGACCAGGTGCAGAACACACATCCATGTTGGACCTACCAATGAACCCCAAATCAACTCTGGTCACCCACAATAGATAATTAACTCTTTGAAGGTTCACAATCACTGAATCATAGCACATACTACCCTCTGACCAACCTTAGCTATTTTCTCATAGTCCACAACCACAAAGCCATCTAACCACGGAAACTCTCAGTCTCCCAATCCATAAAGCACACGAATCACCATATCTGATCCCAGCTACACTGCCCGAGCATCTAACACACGTCCGATACTCGATCATTCCATGAGGGATACTCCTATAATTCTTCTGTGCTACCAAGCCAACTTGAATATTGACAGTCGATCCAATAAGAGAGTGCCACAATAATAATGAATTATCATTAATTCAAACACATTGCCCTTTTTCTTAGGATTATACCCTTATCAAGACACACCATTTAGTAATATCATTTACCTAGTCATCTGAAACTCTCATGTTGTCTAAGAATTTATGACCTTCCTTTTAGAACTGAACTGTGACCTTACCCATGCCAATCTCAACCCTACACAACATACCACATATACCATGTCATCCTATGATATATATGAGAACTTCATAATCCCTTCCGAGCCACAATCAAATATATACTCAACTAGTCAAGAACTTTTCATTTGATCCCATCTAGGAGAAAATCACTATACATCCCATGCTCCTCATGCCAGCAAAAATTATACATCTCTAACCATGGTAGAAATTATCAAAAACTCTACGAATCCCCTTTTGCACAAAATCGAACCATCAGAACTGACTCCTTCTAACTCAACCAAGCTACACAAGCAATCAAAACCTAAGAGTATTGCCACGAAACACCTGTGGAAACCCACCACTTCATAAGCACTCAAGAACCGATCATATCCATTACCATGCCAATCTGGCCTACTACCAAGCTATCCCATCTATCCGAGTTTCCTTTTGATTTACCTTCAACTTGATACTCTTTCTTGATATAATCATTCCTCAACCCAGACTCCCCATACGAGACCCAAGCATAAAACCATACCGTCTAAGGCTCATAAGCCGCTGAATAATCTCTTAAATATTCCCAAAAGGATGACATTCAAAATACCTACCCTGAAGGGACTTTCTGCGAATCCAAAGCCATTACCTTTACCCTCCTGATACTGATATATAGAATCCCATAATGATATAGAAATACCACGAGTCTTGACAACCTCCAATACAAATCTCAGCTCCTAGCCAAATATACAACTTGAAAATCTCCAATTATTACATGTAAAATCTTGAACCCATTAGAACCATTCTCGAGAGTTATCCACTCTACTCAAATCGCAATTAGACCGATCAACGGACCGGACGACCTATGCTCCAATAGCACCCCAACACTGCAGAGCGTAACCTCAGCTTAATGCAACCAAGCAACTTACTGTTCTATGCTCCGTACACCCCTTACCAATAACAACTCAAGTCATCCCATGATTCTCATACACCCATAAAGAATAACACCACCCTTATCGAAAATTTCCTTTTTTCGGGTCATCATCGACCTCAACCTCTGTGAGCCATAACTGATTCACAAGTACACCTCAAACTGGACCCAACATAGCACATAACTATGCAATCAACTAATCAATAGTAGACTCCCCCACGTGGCTCAAAGCCAAAGAACAAAACACACAATAACTCATAATGCATATACTCTATTACTGTCATAATACCATAGTGAGATTAAACTCAATCCTTCATAAGCTCGTGCAACACAGACCATCTAGTACTTCAAATCTTCTGTAAATCTCGCATTCACCCTCATAACTGTCAAGCCCACTCTCTTAAGCAATCAAAATTTAAATTGCAACATGTATACTTCACTGGTGGAGGGGATCTTCCAACAACAACATAAGGATCACACAAACTTCAGAACACACCGCAAGAGATAACCCACCTGCTTCGCCTCGAACTATTATCTCTTTATACCCTTCCACCGTCATAAATATTACGCAGTCACTTAATCTTCCTGAGTCTGAACTCATATCACAACGTGAAATTTACTTCACTAACGAGGCAACATGAAAAGATCCTTCATCACACCCACAACTCGGTGCTATACATCAAATCACGACGGAAATCAAACACCAAATAGTTCTTCTATCCTCCAGCAGAACCTTCTCATCTCATTCAGTTCATGTGAACACATCTCACAGTCACATCACACTCATCACGTAACTATCCAGTCATCACTTCCCTGAATAACACAATCGAACATATATATCTAGAAACACGCGCTCGCACATTCAACAGCTCAGGGCTCAAGCTATAGGCAAAAATCCCGCCCTCAAGTCCTCCAGACTGGCCCAACATCAACACACAGTGATCACATCTCGCCCCTCGACAAGGGAATCACAAGCTATCGATGCACATCTGCTACTGAGCGCTCGTTCGTGCATACGAATGCGTGGAAGGAATTCAAAAAGTTATATTTCAAGCTGAATCAAGGACGCATGATAAGAGTTCAAGAATATGAAGTTTTTCCTAAAGGTTCTGCAACCACTCGAGGATAAATACAGACGTCTCCGTACCGATCCGCGAGACTCTACTAAACCTGCTCATGACTCGTGAGACCTATGTAACCTAGGCTCTGATACCAACTTGTCACGACCATAAACCCAAACCCGGTCGTGATGGCACCTCTCGTGAAGACAAGGCCAGCCGACACACTTCTAATTCACTTTAATCTGTTAAAATAATAAAACTCAAGTCTTTAATAGGAATAAAATCCCAAAATAACAGTATAAGTTGTGGAAATAAAACTAACACAACCCGATACCGGGGTGTCACTAGTCATGGGCACCTACTAAGGTTCAAATACAACTAGAGTCAAAAATGTATTAAATACAGTCTAATGAAATCGAGAGGGAGAAAAGCAGTGCTGCGAATGTCGGGAAGCTACCTTGCTAAACTCCGATGACTCTGCCTCTGAGCAACCAATACCACTACCGGGTTCAGAAATACCTGAATCTGCACACAAGGTGCAGGGAGTAAAGTGAGTACTTCCAACTTAGTGAGTAATAAAAATAAACGAAGACTGAGTGATAGGAAATCACGAAGAGTACATCAACATGCTGCATAGAAGCAGTACAAAACCAGTAAGAAAGAAATGAAGCTGTGAAATCTCTTAAGCACCTTAGCTTAGTTTAAACTTCTTCAAAAATGGCTTTTGAACAGTTAAGCAATTGAATGCAAGCAATTAGAACAGATAAGCATAGAAGATCCGCCCTCGGGAACAATTACACAATTAAACAGGTACATGACTGGTAAATAAGAAAGATAAGCACATAAATGTTCGCACCTCGGGAACAATGTCAACAAATCTGCCCCTCGGGCAATATCTCAGAACAACACCAGCCCCTCGGGCTATATCTCAAAACCATACCAGCCCTCGGGCTATATCTCAGATCACCATGGGTACCCGCGCTCACTGGGGTTGTTCGGACTCTTGGAGGGGCCCCTTACGGCCCAAGCGCAATATGAAGCCATCTCGTGGCATGATAAACAGGCTATCGGCCTCATATCAATATCAAGCCACCTCATGGCATATAATCTCAGGCCCTCGACCTCATTATCATAATCAGTATATCACTGTTGTGGCGTGCAGCCCGACCCATAAGTATCCTCATAATACAGGTCCTCAGCCTTACTCAGTCAGAATCTCATAAGCCCTTCGGACTAAAATATGAAGCTCAGCTCAAATATCTTTGAAAGTATCAATTAATGTGTTTAAAACAGAATAACATAGCGGAGTTTTTAAAATAGTGGAAATATAGCATGACTGAGCACAAGTATGAAATCAAACAGTGAGGAAAATATCATTAACTATCCCCTAAGGGTTCAAACAGTTGGCACGAAGCCCAAATATGGCATTTATCCCAAAGTATACTAATATCAAACAATTAGCTGCCAATTATATAGAAAAATAGTCATTCGGGATGGACTAAGTCACAATCCCCAATGGTGCACGACCCCACACTCGTCATCTAGCGTGTGTTTCACCTCAATATAGCACGACGCTGTGCAACTCGGGGTTTCATACCCTCAGAATAGCATTTAAAATCATTACTCACCTCAATCCGGCCCGAAATCTAGCTTGCAATGCCTTTGCCCCTCGAATCGGCCTCCAAATGCTCCAAATCTAACCAAATCAGTATATTATCATCAAAATACGCTAAAGGAACAAAGCCCAAGCAAAATTTATAAAATTACATCAAAAATCCTGAAATTGGCCAAACCCGGCCCTCGGGCTCACGTCTCGGAATCCGATAAAAATCACAAAATCCGACAACCCATTCAACCACGAGTCCAACCATACCAAGATTACTAAATTCCGATAACAATTCGGCCTACAATTCCTCAAATCTCATTTTTCAAATCCCTAGGTCCAAATCCCCAATTTACACCTCAAGAACATGTAATCTAGTAGGACTATTCGATGATAATTCGATATTATGGAGTAGAAATGATCACAAGTGACTTACCTCAAGATTTCCATGACTTCTCGCTCAAAAATCTCCCCAAGCCGCAATTATTTCGTCCAAAAATGTGGGAATGAGCTAAACAAAACAAGACAGGTCAATAAAACACGATTCTGGTCGCTAAAATCCCCATTCCTGTCGCTAAAGTGCCAAATCGGGTCGCTAAAGGTGCGCACAAGATCCTGCTGCACCAGCAATATTTATCTTCACTAAAAAGGCTCTAACTCCACCATACAAACTCATAATTCGATGATTCTTGTTCCTATGAGTCACAAATAATAATACGACATAGCCCTTCAAGCAAAACTCAATTGGGAGCTCATTTGCTCAGTGTGATACCCATTTCACTCATTAAACAATTAACTCATGTTTCGCGTCAAAAACCTAATCGCGACTTGATGAAATTAGACCAAACTTTCCAGATCACTCCTATAATTCATTATCAAAATTCGAGAACTCTCGTAATCAAATTTTGATCTCTAGAACTAAAAATGGACCTTTGGATAATTACATGCTTATGCTCAAAACGGCAAAATCTTCCAAAAACTCTTTCAAAACTTATCCGAGCTTCATGGGACCCCGACCAAACATGCTAACACACCCCATAACATCATTAAAACTTGTTCCAGCCTTCGGAATGCTCGAAGCAACATCAAAACATCGAATCACCCTCGGATTCAAGCCTAAGAATTCCAAAACTTCCGAATTCCGAATTCGATCAAAAAGTCTATCAAACCTCGTCCGAATGATCTGAAATTTTGCACAAACGTCCAAATGACACAACGGAACTACTCCAATTTACGGAATTCTATTCCGATCCCTATATCAAAATCTCACCTATCAACCGGAAAACGCCAAAATTCCAATTTCGCCAATTCTAGCCTAATTCTACTCCGGACCTCCAAACCACATTCAGATCACGCGCCTAAGTCCCAAATCACCTAACGGAGCTAACCAAATCATAAAAATTCCAATATGAGATTGAATACTAAAAAGTCAAAACTTGGTCAAACCTTTCAAACTTAAAGCTTCAAACTGAGAATTTTTCTTCCAAATCTATTCCGATTATCCTGAAAACTAAAACCGATGATTTACATAGTCATAGTACATCACACGGGGCTAGTCATGCCCGAGAACTGGCGAGCTAAGTGAAAAAGCTCAAAATGACTGGTCGGGTCGTTACATCCTCCCCCACTTAAACATACGTTCGTCCTCGAACGTGCCCAGAGTTGTTCCGAAGACCATCAAATCGCTTTGTAACCTTACCATGCACATACCCGAGGTGATCCCACGTCACTCAAGACATTGGAACTTCTCTTTCTATGGAATTTTGAGGGTCCTCCTCAAAATTCTGCCCTAGTTTAATGGGTTGATGCTTCTGACGGCTACTGGCGATGACTGGCAGAATTAATCGATTTCGGCCAGACTTCTCCGTCCATTTCAGCAAGTATGAGGGCTCCTCCTGTCAGAACCCGGTGAACCATGTATGGACCTTGCCACTTGGGGGAAAATTTCCCTTTGGCTTCATCTTGATGAGGAAAGACATTCTTTAATACCAGCTGCCCTGGTGTGAACTGTCTCGACTTGACTCTTTTGTTGAAGGCTCTGGACATCCTGTTCTGATAAAGTTGACCATGGCAAACTGCATTCATTCTTTTCCCATCTATGAGAGCCAGCTGCTCGTAACGAATCTTCAGCCACTCTGCATCGTCGAGTTCAGCTTCTTGTGTGATTCTTAAGGAAGGAATTTCTACTTCTGCTGGAATGACGACTTCTGTACCATAAACCAGCATATAGGGGTTGCCCCAGTTGATTTGCGGACTTTGGTGAGATAGCCCAATAAAGCAAATGAAAGCTTCTCGTGCCACTGCTTATGCTTCTCTACCATTTTCCTTAGTATCTTCTTAATGTTCTTGTTGGTGGCTTCTACAGGTCTATTCATTTGAGGCCTGTAGGATGTGGAATTCTTGTGTTTGATCCTGAAGGTTTCACACATGGCTTTCATCAAGTCACTGTTCAGGTTGGAGCCATTATCAATGATGATAGATTCTGGAATCCCGAATAGACAAATGATGCGGTCGCGGACAAAGTCTACCACGACTTTCTTAGTTACTACTCTGTAAGATGTTGCTTCGACCCATTTGGTGAAATAATCGATTGCTACCAGGATAAATCCGTGTCCGTTGGAAGCGGTGGGCTCGATTGGTCCAATGACATCCCTTCCCCAGGCGGTGAAAGGCCATGGTAAGCTTGTTGCATTAAGCTCATTGGGAGGCACCTTTATCATGTCTGCATGTATCTGACAGCGGTGGCATTTCCGGACATACTGGATGCAGTCTGTTTCCATAGTCATCCAAAAGTAACCAGCCCGGAGTATCTTCTTGGCTAAGACAAAGCCATTCATATGTGGACCACAGGTCCCAACGTGAATTTCTTCTAGCAGCTTAGATGCTTCCTTTGCGTCGACACACCTGAGTAGACCCAAATCAGGAGTCCTCCTAAACAGGATTCCTGCACTTTGAAAGAAGTTGTTGGATAACCTCCAAAGTGTGCGCTTCTGAATTGGATTCGCAAGTTCTGGGTATTCTCCTTTTGTCAAATATTCCTTGATATCCTGAAACCAAGGTTTTCCATCTGCTTCTTCCTCAACATGGGCACAGTAAGCCGGCTGATTATGAATTTTGACCGGAATGAGATCAATGAAATTCTTATCGGGATGCTGTATCATGGACGACAAGGTAGCCAATGCATCGACGAATTCATTGTGGATTCTGGGAACGTATGTGAATTTTGTCTTTGTGAACCTCTTTCTCAATTCCTCTACGTGATGCAGATACGGGGGTATCTTAGAGTTCTTGGTTGCCCATTCTTCTCGGACCTGATGTTTGAGTAAGTCTGAATCTCCAATTACTAGCAACTCTTGAACGTTCATGTCAATGGCCATCTTGAGCCCTAGGATGCAGGCTTCATACTCGGCCATATGTTGGTGCAGCAGAACCTGAGTTTGGCAGACACCGGATAATGCTGACCGGTTTCTGATACTAGGACTGCTCATATGCCAACTCTTTTGAAATTTTATGCTCCGTCGAAAAACATTCTCCAGCCGTCATAGGATTCTGCAATGTCTTCTCCTACGAACGATACCTCTTCATCGGAAAAATATATTTTCAAAGGTTCATATTCTCCATCTACGGGGTTTTCAGCAGGGTGATCTGCTAGTGCATGTCCCTTGATTACATTCTGAATCACGTAGACAATGTCAAATTCACTCAACAGGATTTGCAACTTGGCTAGATTGCCAGTGGGCATGGACTTCTGGAAGATGTACTTCAAAGGGTCAATCCTTGATATGAGATATGTAGTGTAGGCACAGAAGTAGAGCCTCAGCTTTTGGGGCCACCCAAGTCAGAGCGCAACAGGTACGCTCTAATAGAGAGTACCGAGCCTCGTACGGAGTGAACTTCTTGCTGAGATAGTAAATGGCCTGCTCTTTCCTCCCAATTTCATCATGCTGCCCCAGGACGCAACCTAAGGCACCATCTAATACTGCAAGGTAGAGTAGTAAAGGTCTACCCGGCTCGGGCGGGACCAAAACTTGTGGTGTTGACAGGTACTCCTTCATTCTGTCGAAAGCTTTCTGGCAGTCATCGGTCCACTTGGTAGCAGCATCCTTCTTTAACATCTTGAAGATTGGCTCACAGATGACCGTAGATTGTGCTATGAACCGGCTGATGTAGTTGAGTCTCCCCAAGAAACTCATCACCTCCTTCTTGTTTTTTGGCGGTGGTAGTTCTTGAATGGCTTTGACCTTTGATGGATCCAGTTCTATTCCTCGGCGACTCACAATAAACCCCAGCAATTTTCCAGCGAGTACCCCAAACACGCACTTCGCGGGAATCAATTTCATGTTGTGCCTTCGCAACCGGCCCATAGATAACATCGGCCGGTTGGAAAGTCTGTTCCAAGTGTGGTATTGGCTGCTCCAGCGGATAGTAAGGACCGCGCTATGGTGGCGACCAGTTGTTGAATTCCTCCCAGGTGTACTCATATCCCAGACCGAAAGTGGTTCCATGCTTCTGTACTTCATGGGCTTATTCCTTGGAGGTTCTTGCCAAGCCCTTTACCCGGTTCGTACCCACTCCTATTCAATATGCTCTCGATTTTGTTGTCCCACCATTTGTCCTTATCAACGGCGTTTACTCGCTCGATGTGGTTATAGGTCTCCCCACCTATCTTTCTTCTGCCTCCGATTGTTGGGATGGTCTGGCGACTGTATATAGGGTTGCTACCGTCGCGGTGAATGATTACCTCCTGGTGATTCCACTCAAACTTAACTGCCTGATGTAGTGTTGACGCTACGGCCCCAGCAGCATGAATCTAGGGTCGTCCTAACAACAGATTATAAGATGTCGGCACGTCTATCACTTGAAAATCCATATCGAACCAAGTAGGCCCCTTTTGTAAACACAGACTGATTTCCCCCATGGTGGACCTTTGGAGCCGTTGAAAGCTTTTACGTTGATGGCCCCGTCCTTGATCTCGTGCATCCCATTACCCAACGTCCTGAGTGTTACCAACGGACAAATGTTGAGGCTGGATCCCCCATCAATCAGGACTCTGGTGACAAAATAATCTTCGCATTGTACGGTGATGTGCAATGCCTTGTTATGACCCAACCCTTCTGGTGGCAACTCATCTTCATGAAAAGTGATCTTTTGACTTTCCAATACCTGTCCTACCATGTTAGCCATCTCTCCGCCGGTGATGTTGCTTGGCACATATGCTTCACTCAGCACCCTTAACAAGGCATTCTTGTGTGCATCGGAATTTTGTAGCAAAGCAAGGATAGAAATTTGCGCCGGTGTTTTGTTCAGCTGATCAATGACCGAGTATTCTTGGCCTATATCTTTCTCCAGAGATCATCCGGCCCGGTCTCAGTGATGGTTGGCCGGCTAGAAGCCTGCTTTCTTGACTCAGCCAGATGTTCTGGGGTATAAACTCTACCAGTTCTCGTCAAACCCTATGCCGCAATAGCTTCTCCGAACATAACCTTGCCTTTCCTTCTTGCCTCGGCTGTGTAGTCCCATGGTATAGCCTTTGTATGGAATGGTGTTATGGCTGACATTGCCACTTGAATTGGCGTGGCCATCTTTACTCCGAACGGCGCCTGCACCTTGGGCGGTAAAACTGCAACTTCGAATGGTGTAGGTGCCTTTGCTGGAGACACGAATTCGACCTCAATTGGCGCTGGCATCTTTGCAGATGGTGGCGCTTCAAACTCCAGCGGTATGGACATATTTACCTCGGCATCCCCAGAGGGCTGAATCTGGACTATGATCGGATTAAGGGTGACTATTGGTTGCTTTGGGTTGTCACCTTCTGTGATCAAACCGATCAATCCTTTGGGATCCCAATCATCCTCTATTTCAATCATGTGAACGCCTCCTCCCTTGTGTCAGGTAGAGGGTTATTGCGGACATTTGGAGCAGGCTCCTTTGCCACAATAATCTTGTTATCAATTAGAGTCTGGATTTTATCTTTCAGAGAACGGCATTTGTCAATGGTGTGTCCTTTCATGCCGTAATGGTATGCACAGGATTTATTTGGATTAACCCACCGAGAAGGGTTCTCAGGGGTTACAGTAGGGATAGGGGTGACATAACCGGCAGCTTTATGTCTTTCATACAGCTGGTCGATAGGTTCAGCAATAACCGTATACTGTTTTGGAGGTCTTCGGTCAAAATTTGGTCGAGGTCTAGGGAAGTTTTGGCGTGCAGGCGGGGATTGATAGTGGGCTGGTTGAGTATTGTAGGCTTGGTAAACATGTGCGGGTTGGGAATATTTGGGTGAAGTAGGTTGATATGTGGGTGGTGGAGGTGATTGATCAGTGGGTGAGGGTGCTTGGTAATTCGGATTGGGCTGATATGTGAGTGGAGGTGTCGGGTAGGTTTGGTATTTGATAGGAGATTTGGTTCTTTATGCAACCATCACAGCTCCTACGTCTCTCTTTTGGACACACCACTGGATTGCAGGCCTTGTTTGTAGCTTGCAAGGCCTCGAAGTTTGTGACCATACCGCTCTTAATGCCTTCTTCGATTCGTTCCCCCAACTTGATGACGTCAGAAAATTTGTGGCTTTCAATCATCATTAGTCGCTCATAGTATTGCGGGTCTTGTGCCCGGACAAAGAATTTGTTCATTTGTTCCTCCTCCAAGGCAGGTCTGACTTTAGCGGCTTCCGACCTCTAGCGAGTAGCATACTCGCGAAATATTTCTGTAGGTTTCTTCTTTAGCTTCTGAATGTAGAACACATCCGGCGCATTTTCTGTGTTAAATCTGAACCTGTCCGTGAAATCAGAGGCCATACCGACCCAACTTGACCATTTCTTAGGATCCTGGCTGATGTACCAGGATAGTGCATCCCCTTTTAGACTCCTCATGAATAGCTTCATGCGGATTCTCTCGTCTTTTCCTACCCCAACCAACTTGTCCTCAATATGTCCTCAAATGGACCCTGGGACCACCTGTACCATCAAACATCTCGAACTTAGGAGGTTTGTACCCCTCGGGCAGTTCGACATCGGGCTGTATGCAAAGATCTTCGTAGTTCATCCCTTCGATTCCCTTACTCCCTTCAACGCCCTGAATTCTGCTAGTCAATTTCTTAAGTTCTTCAGCCAGGTTCTTGATAAGAAAATCTTTATCATCAGACTCGGGTGTGTTTGAGATGGGTGGGGTGGAGTGCGGCATAGTCTCCACGTAGATGGGGGTGTTATGGTGGGTGTGATAGTGGTCATTTGTGGAGTTTTGTGGTTCTGGGATGAGCAGCGGGGTATTGGAAGTATGGCAAGTGTTGCAGTGGTGGTGAGGAGCGGGATGGTTTTGTTGCTTCGGGATGTTTTGTGGAGGTGTAGGGTTCTGAGCATTCGGGAAGTTGATATCTGGAGTAGTGAGGGAAAATGAGATTCGCCAGATTCCGGACTTGATCAAGTTCTTCCTGAAATTTCAGCAGCTTTTGTTCCAGTTGGGATGCATTCTCCTTGGGAACCAAATTACCATGACCGTGAGTGCCCTCTACCCGTTCAGTTGAGTTTTCCTTTCTGGCGTTGTTTAAATCTTCCATCTTCCCTTTGTTCTTGTTTTTGACGGGACTGAGAGGAGGAGTGGGTGGAGGGCCCTTGGATCTTGTGAAATAGGATGATGTTGCCAGAGTTCACGAACTAACCTTTGGGAAGGGGAAATAAATAAAAAGTAAAAACAAAAAGGTAACAAGTCAGTGAGGATTATAATAAAAAAGATGTTGCAATATTTAAACACATAGTGTGGAAATTTAAAGCGTGTCCTAATTTGGGGACCTCTTTTTGCCTAAGGTAGGCCTAGCGACAAGTTGATTTGGAGAACATGAAATGCTAAATTCCTCATTTTATTGATAAAAGATAGACGAATCCCAAATCGACACTAAATAACAGGAGAAATAAAGTCACTAATGGCCATTGGCCTTATTACTTTTTAAATAGCGAAAGATAAAGTCCTATCTACTTGGTTCCTGAAGGACCCTCCCCAGACTCGGCATCCTTGGCTCCGTCGAACAACTTCCCCAGCTCGCGAAGTCCCAGCAGCAGGTAGGCTCTGGCTAGATGTCCGCCTTCGTTCCCCTCAGCATTCTGACAGTCTTCGACCCTTTTGAGAAACCTTCTTTCCAGCTCCACTATGCCTCGTTCCAGGTATCCTAGTCGCTTGTTTGCATTGACGACCATGTCCTTCCATTCCTCAATTAACTTTTGATTGGCTTCCTGTATCTCACGGTGCTCACTTTCGCATTCCCGGATTCTCTTGCGTAGTTGATTGTATTTGACATATGCCTCGGCCTTCTCATCTATGATCCTGTGGCCTCGAACGAACCCAGGTTGACTCAAACTATTATGATTATCCTCCAACCAGCCGGAATAGTAGGGAGTACAACCGGCGTGGTATCTATCAGGTTCGATGGTATCCTTTCCATGATGATCTTGCAGTGCCACATATGCTGAGCTTGGCATTTGTAAGGGCTATCATCATCCTGGAAGTCAGCTCGGAAGTGGCTCATCTTGTCGACCCTGGGTATAACCTGCTTCCTATCAGCTTGCCTCATAACTCGGAGAGGGACGTAAGGGTACATTCCTCTCAGACCGATCAATATTAAAAAAGGTGCGTCTCGGGATCGGGTGATGAATTCTTCGGTCGGAAACCATTCGAACATCCACTCTACTTGCTCCTTGGTCAAATAATCAAATAGCTCGAACCATCCTTTGGCATCCTCTGGCTGAGCAAACATATCAGGGATATAATTCATTCGCTTTGGGTAATGGAAAGCGATATGATCGTGCAAGTCCCTTTGTTGAATGCCTTGTCGGTATTCAGCCTTTTGTAGATGCTCCACGCGCCACAGCTAAAGTAGCAAATTGCAACCTTCGAAGTGACTAGCTCCCTGTTGACACTTTTCTAGGGCTCGGTATATTTCTGCGATGATCTTGGGCACGATGCTGAATGGTTTCCCTCCCATTCCTTCCATTAAGGTTTTAGTGACCATGGCTAGTCGGGTGTGGATTCTTGGTTTCTTCATTGGAAACACAATCAACCCCAGAAAATAGAATATGAATACAAAGACCCTTCGATGAATATATCCCAATGAGGTAATGGCAAACTCATCAGGATAGGTACGGTAGGATTTGCTGTGACCGTACCTCTCGTACAAATAGTCAAAGGTGATATAGGATTCTTTGAGGCATGCCAGTTCTGGATTCTTTTTCAGACCCATCATTTTGAGGACACCTCTGCCCTTGCGGTTCTCAGGCATCAACAAACCTGGAGTCTCCCATACCAAGCTGGCTAATCCTCCTATTTCTTCTAGCAAGGGCGTCATCTCAATTTCCCCGAAGCGGAAGACGGACCTTTCACAATCCCAAAAGAGAGTAGCAGCTTCTATGATCTTGTTGTTGGGTTGGATTTCCAGGAGGGATGGTAGATTCCCTAGATATTTTCTAACAAGAGAGTGGTCACTGGAATGAAAATCTTTCCACCAGCTTAGAAGTCTTGGGTGGATGTTGTTAACCATGCCGAATTTGGGGATTTCGTGCCTCATTAACTGCAAGAAAATAAGGTTAGGCCCTTTCCCCCACCGAACTCGACTATTTAACATCAATAATTGGCATAAAAGCATTTAGTTCACCAAATAAATGCACAGAACGTGATAATGTCCGTTTGGGTTTCAGGGAAACCTAGTGAACTTTGGACAAGGCTATCTTAAAGAGTCATTATGCGGACAACATAACTGACTCGGCTAGGTTTGACCATGATGCATGCATAGTTAAACAAAGTGAGGTTTCTATGGGGTTTTAGACTGGTTCCCTTGAGCAGACAACTCAAGGAGGAAAGGCACGGAACCGTCGACTACATCGATGATTGACTGGTTTTACCGTAAATACGCCTTTTTCAGATTTAGGGGGTGATAGTATTGGAAGAGCGCAACCACTCATTATAAGCTTTGCTATAGGATTTGTTTGGCACAAGTGGAATATGATGTTGAGCATGATTATGCAACAATTAAAGGCATGTTGTCATGTATTTGCACGTTTAAGAAAGCAGTAAATACAACAATTTTGTAATCTAAGCAGTAGTAAAGGAAAGCAAAAAGGAAAGAAACAAAAGACAAGTTAGTTTTGTAGTTGAAAAGGAAATTGAATGCTTAAAAGAAATAAACAAAGTTGCACATAAAGAAGCATAAATTCACAATAATAGCCTGAAATGGTAAAAGCCTAAAAAAAATCCCCATCGGAGTCGCCATGTTTCTCGCAAAATCGGGTTTATGACATTTGGTGGGACAACTCTTTCCTTTTGGGAACTGGGTTTTGCATGAAGAGTCGCCACCTAATGATCAGGGTGCATTAGGACACCAAAAGAGTTTGATTTGGATAACCAGGGATGGGGTAAGGGCTTGAAATTATTCTAAGGGGAAGGTGTTAGGCACCCCTCAGAATCCACTAGTGTGGTTCCCGGCTAGATAGTTATTGTGAATTTAGGTGCAAGTAACATGTAGACAAATAAAGCTTCAAATAAGAGGGGATTTTCACATAATGATTTACAAATAAACAAAGTTGGAAAGAACAATTAGAAAAGCTGATTTTTTTTAAAAGAAAGGGTTGAAATTGCTGAAAGAAGTAAAGAAATAAAGGGAGGGGGTCCTAGGTTTATTAAAAATATGGATCACCCCACACAATGTCCGGTAATCGCTCCTCAATGAGGGGCTACACGTGACATTATCGTGTGTTCATCATATCCATATCTACCCTTCCCACCCCGTCAAGGTATTAAAGCTCGGAATGGTCTCGATTACTTATTGCATGCTACTACCTGTCCCAATCCTATCAGTCCCGGAGGCACTTAGGACTACTAATCCTAAAAGGGAGGATATTGGGCTTATTTGAGGTTTCAAAAGGTCAAAAATCTAAGGCGACATACAAAAACACACATTGCACGTTTCGGGGGGGAAGCATGTAAACAAACAGAGGCTCAATCACACCTCCTTGAACAGAAAAACATGTAATTAGCATGACTTTCACATACTGGTTAAGGTCTGATTAAATACCAAATATGAGAGAACATAAGGTTGAGGCAGACTGATTTATTACGTAATTCAGATAAGAAGCCCGAATCAGGCCTGCCTGCTGGTTGTAATTAATAGAACAGATTCAGTTTATAATTATTATCCATGGCTTGCCTAAGTGTTAAGACGGGGTCCTACAGGCATCATATCTACTGAAATTAGAAGGTAAGAAGACATTAAAAGTCGAACGAATTGGTTGAAAACCCTATAGGCATGCTTGCTAAACTTGGGTTAAGCGAGGGATTCAGATTATTAAAGAGAGGCTAAATTGAAACGAATTGATTACAAGTTCTGCAACTGACAGTATCCATTATTACTGATTTTGTATCTAACACTGAGTGAGGCGAATCAGATTCTATTAAAAATTCCTATAGGCATGCTTTCTATGCGTTGCTGGTTTTAAACTTTGTGGACATGGTGTAAAAAATGCAGAAACCTTATAGACATAGTATCTAAATGCATAAGGCTTGTTTTAAACCTATAAACATGGTATCAAGATGCAGAATTTGTTTAAGACCTATAAACATGGTATCTAGATGTAATTGACTATGCAGAATTGAATAGTCCTATATGCATGATTTCTATTTGGATATGCAGAATTAGACCTATAGGCATGATTTCTATATGAATATGCAGAATTTAGAATACCTATAGACATGGTTTCTATATGATAGTTGGATATGCGGGAATATAGTAGTCCTATAGTCATTATTTCTATATGTATTTGAAATATGCAAAATTATGATAAACCTGTAGACATGATCTCTATATGTATCTGAATATGCGGAATTGTGGTGGACCTATAGGCATGATTTTCTACTCTTTGCATGCATAGTTACCCACCCTTTTTCATTAGCCAGCCCCGAGCGTTTATTACAACTTATTACAAACCAGAATGAATAAAATTACATCAGAAAAAGCAAAAAAAAAAAGTACAACCAAAGGAGAGCCTGATTCAGACTTCCTGTCTGAATTATGAGATAGACCAACTCAAAGAGCATTGATCCAAAGCCTTTCTCCAATCTGAGTGTGTCAAAGTTCCCTAAGAGCCTCAATGGGACTCCGGGCAGTGCTCACACCCAAATTATATCACCAGAATAAGGACAAGTGCAGTGTGGAAGGGCCAGCCCTCAAGTGTCCAAGTTCAGAGGGAACTCAAAGGGTCCCAAGCCAAGGCTCACAAGAGGGGGGCAGAACTTAAAGTCTAAGAGAGAGTGCAAGTGGAGAATAGAATTCTAAGGAATAAGGGAGAGGGAAACAGCCACAAACAGGTACACAAAAGGGGTTCAGGGAATGGGGGAATTGCAAAGAGCCTATTGCTTAGGCTAGGGCAAGCTTTAGGCATACCCAACAATGGAGGATGCTGGCATGCCTATAGGTCTGCTAGAACACATCATATTAGAGGCTAGATCCCGGAGGATCAAGTTTGAGTCATGGACAATAATTTGCAGTATTGCCATGCTTCAAACCATAGGATAAACATATAGGGAGTGGGGGTTTTGGGATTCACAATAGATTTAGAATAGGTAGAAGGAAATTACAGCATGCTAAAGTAAGCATTGAACTACACATAAGCAGTAGGACAGACATGCAGGTAAAGGTAGTAAATAAAACATTGTTGTGATTGCTGAAAACCTTAATAAGGACATACCAGTTTCAAAGAAGCAAAATACAGCAGTAGCAGTACTTGGAAAACAGGCCACAACACAAGTAACAAGAGAGAATGCTTTTGAATGTGAGGGTGAGTTCATAAAACTAAGAGTGTTCGTGTGTGTGTTAATGAAAGAGAAGGTATTTATAGTGTGAAACAGGCAGAAAACAAGGCAAGAAATAACCATGTACCAATTAAAATCAATTAGTAGAATAACTTCCTTAATTAAGGAGATCAAACTTAAACGGTAGTGAACAGAAATCATTTAAGGAAGGAGATCGAGTAAGCATCTTGTGCAAAGTAGGCAATTAGGGGTAAATACATAGGAGATTAATTAAGGGAAGAATCTTTAAGATACACGGTTAAACAAATAAGATAAGATACCCAATAAAAATCAATCAGTACATAGCAAATCAAGGAGTCAGGGGTTCAAAATCACTGGTTCATGAGTAAACCAAGTCAGAAAGGCTAAGGAAAGCTTTTGAATCAAACCAAGTAACAGGGAAATTAGCACAACAAGGAAAGAATCAATCAAATTTACACAAAGGAGGTCTGAAATCAGTGAAAAAGTTGAAAGTCATTTTACAGGGGAAGCTCAGCATATATAAAGAGTACACAAGTATTAAGCATGTGAGGCTGAATTTAGACAAAGAAAAAGCATCATGCAATCATAAAAATTGGTAAGTAGTGAACTATAGGAACATGGTAGTCATCTTAGTGACAAAGAAGAGGGAGAGTATCAACTAGCATACAGAGGGTCCAGTAGAAAGACCCTAGAAGTGTTTAGCAGGAAATCAGAATCATATAAAGAAACAAAGGTTGAAACAAAGATTTCGAAACTCAGTGGAGCAGTAGATGAAACAATCTTCAGGAACTCGAATAGGTCCAAAGAAGTTAGGGTTTTGAAATCAAACAAGTTCAAAGATGAAGAACAAGCAAATCACATAGCGAATAGTCTCAATACTCGGGTGAAACCCCAAATTTTAGGGTTTTGCCATCAATCGAGTGTAGAGATGAAAAGACATGTAATCAAGGCAAAAATACTAACGAAATAAGTTCAGAAGTCTCAGAAAGGAACTGAGACTTTTAACATGCATTTTCCAGTAGAAGAACAATCATAAGAAACACAATAGAAGAACACATAAGAAATACAGTAGAAGAAACACATAGGAAATACAATAGAAGGAACTTATAAGAAACACAGCAAAAGACACACATGCGAAACACAGTAGAACATGCTAAAGATCAGAGAAACTTTAAAGGATAACTTAACAAAACCCTAAATCGGAAGAAGATGAAGGCTCTGAAGGTGTAGTTTTGAAAGAACTTTGAGAAATGTTTAAAAGCTTAGAGAAAATACTGATATACAACGAATATAAAAGAATCGGAAAAACCTCGAAGGGTTAGGGTTTCAGAAGAACCCAGGTGATGAGAAAGGCTTGGAAAGTCATTGATCTGAGCCGGAGAAGTCGAGATCAGGCTCAAATGACCATGGCTGGCTGCAGCAAGGTCAGAGACGGCCATAGAACTCGAATCAAACAAAGTCTGGGCCAAGCTTCCTCATGGTTAGGTCTTGAAACCACAGTAACCAGGCATATAGGAGTTATGGGAAGCCGGTATAGGACTTCAATGGCCTTGGAAGCCATGGATTCCGGTGATTTTAGGGTGGAAGTGGAGGGAGGCAGCTAGGGTTTGAGAAGCTTTGAGAGAGAATTGAGAGAAAGGGGGGTTTCAAAGGCGGCTGGGGATGCAAAATGACTAGGGTTTGGGGGTATGGGGAAATTAAAAAAGAAAAGATTAAAAGGTGGTCGTTGATCATTTTGATCAATGGCCTGGATTGAATGGGGAATCCGGGCGGGTTGTTTAGAAGGGTCGTGGGTCGGTTAGATTAGGTAATTGGGTTGGGTAACTGGGTTTAGGAATTGGGTTTAATCAGAGGTCCAAATCCGGCTAAAATTAAAAAGCAAATGGGCTATCATTTAAATAGCCATTTTCCCTCATTTATTTTATAAAAAATAATAAATAATTTCTGGAAGTAAATTAAAGGCACTAAAATAATTAATAACATATAATTATCAATTTGAAAATACTGGAATTAATTTTTATAAATATAAACGCAATTAAATCTTAAAATGGGGCTAATATAGCGATTATATGCAATTTAGCTTTAAAAATGCTAAATATATTCGTAAAAATATGCAAAAAATATATTAGCTATATTTTAGTATAAATATGAGAATCCAATAAATAAATCACCAAAATGATAATATTGGAAATTATTATTGGGTTTTTTATGAATAAAAATAGGGGAACAAATTGTTTTAAAAATCTTTAAAAATTAAGGAAAAATAATAAAACTTTTGGAAATGCTTATATATGCGTGCATATGCTATTTTGAAAGTATTTTTCATATTAAAAATATACAGGAAAAAATTTGGGTATCAACAACTTCATGCCTCATTTTCTGCAAAAATATAAACAGAATTAGACCCTTGCCCCCTTCCGGATTCGACTACTTACACATTAAAGATTAGCATGTTGGCATTTATCTCTCTAAATAATGCACATATCGTGGGTGTGCCAATTGGGATTATTGAAATCTCGGTGGACTTTGGACAAGGCTTTCTTAGAGGGTTATTATGCGGACAACATATTAACCCAGGCTAGGTTTGATCATGATGCATGTACAGTTATTATCAGAGTAAGGTTTCTATAGAAGTCTAGACTGGTGCACTCAAGCGGACAACTTGAGAGGTAAATACATGGAACCATCGACTGCACCGCTGATCGACTAGTTTTACCGCAAATAAGCCTTTCCAAATTTAAATGGTGATTTTAGGAAGATCGCGGACACTCATCAAGTGCCGCTATGGTAATAGTATGCACGAGTGGAATATGATGTTGAGCTTGAGTAATGCAAAAAGAAAATAACATGTTGCCAAGTATTTGCACGATGAATAATGATAAAATGCGGTATCTAATAATTGTAAAGACATTTAAGAAAGAAAAAACAAAGAGACAAGTCAGTTTCCATAGTAAAAAGTGATAAAACAGGGAGGAGAAATCATAAATGAGTGAAGATAGGCAAATAAATTCAGATAGAATAGGAAGGAGAAGGGGTGTGCAAGTATTAACGGAATAATAAAGACATGCTTAAAGACTAATTCACAAATAAGTTCGTTATGGTAAGAGCCTAAAGATATCCCCAGCAGAGTCGCCATGTTGTCGTGCCCCCTTTTTCTCGCGAAATCGGGTTTCGACATTTCTGGGACAACTCCTTTCTGAGAAGGTAGGGAATTGGAATTGGAAGAGTTGCCACCTAACGGATTAGGGTGCGTTAGGGCACCTAATGCAGATAACTCATGTTGTACCAGTTTACATCACCAGAGATAGGGTAAGGGGTCGAAATCACCTTGAGGGGAAGGTGTTAGGCACCCCTCGAGGTCCACAACGGTGGGTCCCGACCGAACTCGAATTAAGCGAATTAGTCTAAAAAGGGAAGAAAACAATTTGGACAGATACAATATTCAATTTATTTTAAACAAGAGTATGGGGGGGGGGGGTCCTAAGTTTTTTAGCCTATAGGATCATTCCATAACTCCCTCATGTCGGGGCGTTACTCATAGCATCAACGCACGAACTATCATCTACTTACTACCCAATTACTATCTAGCACGACCCTAAAACGGACCCGGTCGTGATGGCGCCTATCGTAAAAGTAGGCCAACCAACAAAAACCCCAAACCAACCAGAAATTCATAATAAGTCATTTAAAGTCATTAATTAGCTGAAAATTCCATAATATAAGTCAAAATAGACAATGCGGAAACATAACACAGCCCGACATCGGGGTGTCACCAGTCATGAGAAACTACAACTCATATGAGTGATTGTGACGTAGCCCGAGGGGCAACAACATGAAACAACAATAGCCCCTCGGGCAACAACATGAAACAACAACAGCCCCTCGAGCAATATCACATCACACACACTGGGTACCCGCGCTCACTGGGGGGTACAGACTCCGGAGGGGCTCCTACAGCCCAAGTGCTATCACAAGCCATCTCTTAGCATAATAAATCAGGCCCTCGGCCTCCCATATATCACAAGCAGTACATCTCGCTGCGGCGTGCAGCGCGATCCCATGAAATCCTCACAACATAGGCCCTCGGCCTCACTCAGCCAGAACTCACTCAAGCCCCTCGGGCTAACAGTAAAAATAGGTACTCGGCTCAAAATAACATTTTAAAAATAAGGAGTAAATAAAATACGAGTTATGAAATAAATGAAAGTATAGCATGACTGAGTGTAAATATCATCAAAACAGTGAGGAAACAGTAGTAAAAAGCCCCTAAGTGTCCAAACATTCGGCACAAGGCCCCAAACACGGCATTTAGCCCCAAACATAGTAATACTTTCTAAAATATAATAATATCAAACAATTTCTAATCAAATACGCGACTTAATAGTCGTACGGGATGGACCAAGTCACAATGCCCGGTGGTGTACGACCCCACGCTCGTCATCTAGCGTGTGCGCCACCTCAAAATAGCACAACAATGTGAAATCCGGGGTTTCATACCCTGAGGACAATATTTACAATCATTACTTACCTCAATCCGGTCAAAACACTAGCACGCGATGCCTTTTCCTCGCTAATCGTCCTCAACTCGCGTCGAATCTATCAAAAATCAGAATCATAATATCAAAATAGGCTAAAGGAACAAAAGCCCACGCAAAATAACCAAATTTACTCAAAAATCCCGAAATTGGCCAAACCCGACCCCCGGGCACACGTCTCGGATTTCGATAAAAATTACATCACTAGAATCCTTATCCTCCCACGAGTCTATACATATCAAGAACATCAAAATGGGACCCCAAATGGCCCCTCAAATCCCCAATTTACACTCTCCAATATCAAGCCCTATTTTCCCAATTTTAACCCTTATTTTTCCTTTAATTTTAAGCCTAATCAGTGAAATAATGCCATAGAATCGAGTTTTAGGTCCAAGAAACTCACCTCAATGAAAACCCTCTTGATTCCCTTATCAAAATCGCCCACAAGCTCCAATCTCGAATAAACATAATGAAGAACAACTCAAATTTCGCGAAGGCCATTATTTATATGTTCTGACCTAGTGAAACCGCATTTGCGGTCAAAATTCTCTCACCTGCAGAAATCACTTATCCGCCCAAACTCGCACCTGCGCTCTAACGCCCGCACGTGCGCTCAAACACCCGCACCTGCGCTATGGCAGGTGTGCCTAAATCTCTGCATCTGCGGCACCAATCCTTTTCCACATTGGCCGCGTCTGTGACGTTTCTTCTACTTCTACATGCCCACACCTGCGGTCCCCAATCCGTAGGTGCGGTTATGACAGGAACTTCAGCAGCTGAAACATGCTCAAACTCAACTCCAATCATTCCGACAGCCCCCCGAAATCATCCCGAGGCCCCCAGGACCTCAACCAAAAGAACGAACAAGTCACATACCACCATTCAAACATGTACTAACCCCCAAAACACTCAAAACAACGCAAGAACCCCAAATCACTGTCGGATTTAAGCCTAAGGATTCCAAAAACTTCCGAATTCCTCTTTTGATCAAAAAGACTATCAAACCTCGTCGAATGTCATGAAATTTTGCACACACGCCCCAAATGACACAACAAACCTACTCCAATTTTTGGAATTCCATTCCGACCTCTATATCAAAATCTCCGCTATCAACCGGAAAATGCCAAAATTCCAATTTCGCCAATTCAAGCCTATATCTACCCCAGACCTCCAAAACACATTCCGATCACACTTCTAAGTCCCAAATCACCTCCCGAAGCTATCTGAATCATAAAAACCAAATTCCGAGATCGTTTACTCACAAGTTAACTTCCAGTTGACCTTTCCAACTAAAAGGCCAACTTAAGAGACTAAGTGTCTCATTTCTCTACGAAACCACTCTGAACCCAAACTAACCAACACGATGCGATGAAATACAGCTGAACAACATAAAAAGAAGCAGGAATGGGGGAAACGGAGCGATAACTCATGAAACGACCGGCCAGGTCATTACCTCCTCCCCCTCTTAAACATATGTTCGTCCTCGAACGGGTCAAGAAACTTACCTGAAGCCTCAAATAGGTGAGGATATCTCCTCTGCATCTCCCGCTCGGTCTCCCAAGTAGCCTCCTCCACGGGCCAACCTCTCTACTGCACTTTCCTTGAAGTTATATCCTTTGATCTCAACTTCCGTACCTGATGCTCCAAAATAGCCACTAGCTACACATCATAAGTCAAATCACTATCTAATTGAACCCTGCTGAAATCCAAAACATGAGAAGGATTGCCAATATACTTCCGGAGCATAGAAACATAAAACACCGGGTGCACACTCGATAAGCTGGGTGGCAAAGCAAGCTCATAAGCCACCTCCCCAATCCTCCAAAGCACCTCAAAAGGCCCAATGAACCGAGGACTCAATTTACCCTTCTTCCCAAATCTCATAACACCCTGCATGGGTGAAACCTTCAGTAGAACCTTCTGCCCAACCATGTAGGACACATCACGAACCTTCCCGTCAGCATAACTCTTTTGCCTCGACTGCGCTGTACGAAGCGCTCCTGAATAACCTTCACCTTGTCTAAAGCATCCTGCACCAAGTCTGCACCCAAAAGTCTAGCCTTACCCGGCTCAAACCAACCAACCGGAGATCTACACCGTCTCCCATACAATGCCTTATATGGAGCCATCTGTATACTCGACTGATAACTGTTGTTATATGCAAACTCCGCAAGCGGTAGAAACTGATCCCATGAACCCCCAAAATCAATGACACACGCGCGCAACATGTCCTCCAATATCTGAATAGTACGCTCGGACTACCCGTTCGTCTGAGGGTAAAAAGCTGTGCTCAACTCAACCTGAGTACCTAACTCTCTCTGCACGGCCCTCTAAAACTGCAAAGTGAACTGAGTACCTCTATCCGAAATGATGGAAATTGGGATACCATGCAAGCGAACAATCTCTCTGATATATATCTTTGCCAATCGCTCCGAAGAATAGGTAGTACACACAGGAATGAAGTGCGCGGACTTGGTCAGCCGATCCACAATCACCCAAATAGCATCGAACTTCATCAAAGTCCGTGGGAGCCCAACTACAAAGTCCATGGTGATGCGCTGCCACTTACACTCTAGAATATCCATCTGCTGAAGCAAACCACCCGGTCTTTAATGCTCATATTTCACCTGCTGACAATTGAGACACCGAGCTACAAATCCCATAATGTCCTTCTTCATTCTCCTCCACCAATAATGTTGTCTCGGATCCTGATACATCTTTGCGGCACCCGGATGAATGGAATACTGCGAGCTATGGGCCTCCTCTAGAATCAACTCCTAAAGCCTATCCACAATGGGCACACATATCCGGCCCTGCATCCTCAACACCTCATCATCACCAATAGTCACATCTCTGGTATCGTCGTGCTGAACTCTATCCTTAAGACCTGGTGGCGCCCAGGCCCAATTTTATGCTTTTCCAGCAAGACCTGAGGCCGAGTCATCTAACATTATTATCACAGGTATTGTTCCAGTTTTCCATGGAGATACTTCAGTTCTTTTTGACTCGGGCTCTACATTTTCCTACATGTCATCCGATTTTGCTTGATATCTGGTTGTGCCTTGCGATTGTTTGAGTGCTCCTATGTATGTATCCATGTCTATGAGAGATTCTACTGCTGTAGATCGTGTCTATTGCTCGTGTATGATTACTATTGGGAGTCTTGAGACTAGCGTAGATCTCATACTTCTTTATATTGCAGACTTTAATGTTATATTGGATATGGATTGGTTGTCACCTTATCATGCTATATTGCACTATCACACTAAGAAGGTGACCTTAGTCATGCCGGAATTGCCTCGATTAGAGTGGAAAGGTACTACTACCATTCTACCAGCAGGGTTATCTCTTATGTGAAAGCTCGACATATGGTCGAGAAGGAGTGTCTAGCTTATCTGCCATATATTCGCAACTCTAGTACGGAGGTTCCTTCCAAGGATTCGGTACAAGTTGTGCGTGAGTTTCCAGAGGTGTTTTTAGCAGAACTACCAGGGATGCCACCCGACAGAGATATTGACTTCTTTATTGATCTGGCTTTGGACACTCAGCCCATTTTTATTCCACCATACCGTATGGACCAGCCGGAGTTGAAGGAATTGAAGGAGCAGTTACAAGTTTTTCTTGATAAGGGATTCATTTGACCTACTGTCTCTCCCTACGGTGTGCCTGTGTTGTTTTTGAAGAAGGAAGATGGTTTGATGAGGATGTGTATAGACTATCGGCAATTGAACAAGGTCACTATCAAGAACAAGTATCCATATATGAGGATTCATGACTTATTTGATCAGCTTCATGGTGCCAAGGTGTTTTTGAAGATTGATTTGAGGTCTGGCTACCATCATTGAAGATCAGGGCATCTGATGTCCCTAAGATGGCTTTTTAGGCTCGGTATGGGCAATATGAGTTCCTACTGATGTCATTTGGGTTGACAAATGCCCCAACAACATTTATGGATTTGATGAACCAGATGTTTAAGGCCTATTTTGATTCCTTTATGGTTGTATTCACTGATGATATCTTGATCTACTCCTGGAGAGGAGAGGAGCATGAGAAACATCTTCTGATAGTACTTCAGACTCTGAGATATAGCTAGTTATAAGCCAAGTTTTTAAAGTGTGAGTTTTGGTTAGACTCAGTTGCCTTTTGGGACGTGTTGTATCGGCAGAGGGCATAAAGGTGGATCCTAAGAAGATTGCGGCAGTTCAAAACTAGCTTAGACCTACTTCAGCTACAATGATTCGGAGTTTCCTAGGTTTGGCAAGTTACTATCGCTGGTTCGTGAAGGGGTTTTCATCCATAGCAGCCCCATTGACTAGATTGACCTAGAAGGGTGCTCTATTCAGGTGGTCTGATGAGTGTAAGTTGAGCTTTCAGAAGCTCAAGTCTGCTTTGACTATGGCGCCGGTGTTGGTGTTGCCCACAGGTTAAGGATCCTACACGGTGTATTGTGATGCATCTTGTATTAGGATTTGTGCAATACTGATACCGGATGGTAGGGTGATTGCATACAGGTCGCGAGTGTTGAAGGTTCATAAGAATAATTACGTTGTTCATGACTTAGAGTTAGTAGCCATTGTTCATGCGCTGAAGATTTGGAGGCACTATCTTTATGGTGTGTCGTATGAGGTGTTCATGAATCATCGGAGTCTATAGTATTTGTTCAAGAAAAAGGATCTTAAATTGAGGCAGAGGAGGTGGTTGGATTTGTTGAAAGACTATGTATCACTATTTTGTATCATCCCGAGAAGGCCAATATGAGGGCTGATGCCTAGAGTAGAAAGCCCGTGAGTAAGGGTAGCCTTGTGTATATGCTAGTTAGTGAGAGGCCGCTTGTAGCAAATGTTCAGGCATTGGCCAATCAGTACGTGAGGTTAGATGTTTCGGAGCCAGTCGTGTTCTAGCTTGCACAGTTTCTTGGTCTTCCTTTTATGAGTACATCAGAGAGCATCAGTATGATGGCCCCATTGGCTTGTTCTTAGGGACACGGTGCGGCAGAGTGGTGCCAAGCAGGTTACTATTGGAGATGATGGAGTTTTGCGGATGCAGGGTCATGTTTGTGTGCCCGATGTGGATGGGCTTTGTAAGTTGATTCTTGAGGAGGCCCACATTTCCCGATATTCTATTCATGCAGGTGCCGCCAGGATGTATTAGTACTTGCAAAAACATTATTGGTGAGGAGGACGAATATGGATATAGTTGCATATGTAGCTCGGTGTCTAAATTGTCAGCAAGTTAAGTACGAGCATCAAAGGCCTGGTGGTTTGCTTCAGAGGCTAGATATTCCTGAGTGGAAGTGGGAGCGTATCACTATAGATTTTGTTGTTTGGCTCCCAAATACTCAGAAGAAGTTCGACGCGATACGAGTAATTGTGGACAGGTTGACCAACTCGACACATTTTATTCCAATGGTAGTTACCTATTCTTCATAATGGTTAGCTGAGATCTACATCCGCAAGATCGTCCGTCTTCACAGTGTTCCCGTGTTTATAATTTCTAATCGAGGTATGTAGTTCACCTTGCACTTTTGGAGGGACGTACAGTGTGAGTTCGGCACAAGGGTTGAGCTGAGCACACCATTTCATCCCCAGACAGACGGGAGGATATGCATTGCGCTTATGTTATGGACTTCGAGGGTTCTTGTGATCAGTTATTGCCGCTTGCGGATTTTTCCTACAACAACAGCTACCAGTCGAGTATTCGGATGGCTTCTTATGAGGCATTGCACGAGAGGTGGCGCCATTCACCAATTGGTTGGTTTGAGGTGGGGAGGCTCGGTTGTTGGGTATCGATTTTGTTTAGGATGCCTTGGATAGCGTCAAGATTATTCAGGATCGACATCGCACAACTAAGTCTAGACAGAGGAGTTATGCTGATCCTAGCATTCGCGATGTTGTATTCATTGTTGGAGAGAGGGTATTGCTCTGGGTTTCACCTATGAAGGATGTGATGAGGTTCGGAATGAAGGGGAAGTTGAGCCCTGGGTATATCGAACCCATTGAGATTCTTGAGAGAGTGGGTGAGGTGGCCTATAGACTGATATTGAAACCTAGTTTATCAGCAGTCCATCTAGTGTTCCATGTGTCCATGCTGCGAAAGTATCACGGTGATCCGTCCCATGTGTTAGATTTCAGTTCAGTCCAATTGGACAAGGATTTGACTACGACGAGGAGCAGGTGGCTATTCTATCCCGACAGGTCCGGCAGTTCAAGTATAAGAGTTATCCTTCAGTTCGAGAGCATTGCAGAGGTCAGCTGATCAAGGCAGCAACGTGGGAGACCAAGTCAGACATGCGGAGTAGATATCCACACCTTTTCACTAATCCAGGTAGCTTTTTATGTCCGTTCGAGGACAAACCTTTATCTTAGAGGTGGAGAATGTGATGACCCGATAGGTAATTAATTGTTTTACCCTTCATTTTCGAGACCTTGAATATCTCCGTTTAACCTCCCTCGATTTGCATGCGCAATCCGTGTCTTTTTCTGGAAAATGTTATATGTGAAATTTAACCTTAAAAACTCATTTGAATTGACTATGATCAATGTTTTGTGTAACTAGACCCGGATCAGTGTTTTGACAGTTTTGGTGGGTCCGTATCGTGACTGTGGACTTGGACCTATGCCCGGAATTGAATTTGGAAGTACCTAACTTGATTTAACGTAATTGGTTGAAAACTAGCAATTTAAAGGTTTAAAGAATTCCTAAGTTTGACAGCAGGCTGTCTTTGTTTCTACCCTGTTCGGATTAAGGTTCCAGAACTTTGAATAGGTTTATTTCAGTATTTATCATTTGTCTGCAAATTTTTGTGCAAACCGGAGTTTGTTTTGACGTGATTCAGACGTTCGATTGTAAAATTTCATGTTCTTAAGTTTCTTGGAAACTATCATTAATTTTGGCATCCGATTCATAGTTCTAGGTGTTATTTTGGTGTTTTGATCACTCAAGCGAGTTTATATGATGTTATTACACTTTTGTGCATGTTCAGTTTGGAGCCCGAGGGGCTCAGGTGAGTTTCAGATAGGCTACAAAGTGATTTTTGAACTTAAAAGAATGTTGGTGCATCAGTCTGCAGATCTCACATTTGCGAGGACCTGTTCGCAAACGGAAAAAGGCATAAATTACCCCTATTGTTTACGAAATGGTTTACAAATACCCTCCGTCCATCTATTCGTCTGAAAAAGCACATAAAGTTATTTATATACCTAAAACTACCCCTCCTTTTAACGACATAAGATGTGGGCCCCACTTTTAATGGGTTGGCAACATTTTATTAGGCCATGTGACTCCCGATTGCACTTCATACATATGAGTATAATATACACGCCCCATTTGTTTGCCCCACCCCATTATTATTATTTTCTTTTTTCCTTACTCTTTTTTTCTTATCACCCAACACACCTAGTCCCACCCACCAGACCCTCCCCCCCCCCCCCATTTCTTCTTCTACCTGCCTTGAAAAGAAAATTCAACTATAATGGCAACTTCTTTCAATCCACTCTCCTTCCTTACTATTTTCAGTTTATTTATCTCATTTTTTACTTTACAAATCATCTCCACCATTACCGACGCACAATCCCTCTTATCCTACACCCCCCATCCTACCCTTTCCTCCTACCCAAAAACCAGCCCATATTATAACCCTTGTCTACAAAAAAACAACCGCAAAACAATCGAAAAACACCCCAAAGAGCCTTAAAATGCAGCTGGTACATGCCACCATGAAACAACTCCAAAACACCACCCCATTTTAGCTATGTAACCATCCATTTTCTCTGAATCTCAGCCTTCTAACACCCCCAAAAACTAGTCATTAAAGCATCGCCATAACCATCATGTAATCCAGCCAGTTTCCTCTAGCGAAACAACCACAACACCACCAAAAACGCACCACTGCCAAAACCAAACCCTCGACTTTCTTCAAAACATGATCTGAAAACTGACTTTCTTCACCATTGGTAAATGATTTTTCGAGTTGGGTTTCAAGGAGCCAAGTCAAGCGAGGTCTTTGGCGAGTTTTTTAGTTTGCAATTTTCGATCATAATCTCCATCCGGTCAAGGTGGTAAGAAAGAAAGAGCAAATAGTTAAGAAAAAAGGAAAATAATAGGGCGGGTCAAATAGATGGGGCGGGTCAAACAAATGGGATGGGTATATTATACCCATATGTATAAAGCAAAACTAGGAGCCACATGTCCCAATAAAATATTGCCAACGCATTGAAAGTGGGACCCACGTCTGCTGCCATTAAAAGGAGGGGTAATTTTAGCTATATGAGTAACGTTGTGTGCTTTTTCGGACGAATAGATGGACGGAGGGTATTTATAAATCATTTAGTAACCAATAGGGGTAATTTAGGCCCTTTTCCGGTTCGCCAATGCGAGCCTCGCAAATGAGAGGTCAGGCTCGCATATACGACGTTGGTGGGGGCTGGGTTAGCTTCACTTTTTCGAAGTTAAGTCCGCAGATGCTCTGGTGGCAAGTTCACATTTGCGAACTTTTGTATTGCATTTGCGGATAGCCTTGGTTCGTATTTGCGATTAATTTATCGCATTTGCGACAGAAGCAGGCTTAGTGAGTTTTTTGCTTTTGCGAAGAGTTGATCTATTTTGCGATCATCACAATTGCGAACTATGTTTCACAATTCCGAAAACTGCAACTAGGTAAAAGAGGGGAAAGCGAGATTTAGCTCATTTCACACAAACTCTCAACCCTATTGACCCTAGAGGCAATTTTCTAAGAGGATTTTCTTCCCAAAACATTGGTAAGCAACTTTAATCTAGTTCGTTTCAATTACCCATTACTTTCCAAATGTTTTCAGCGTTAAATCTAGGATTTTCATGGTATAAATAAGGGATTTGGGTAAAATTAGGGATTTTTGTAAATTTGGGATTTAGACCTCGAGTTGAGGTCGGATTTCAAAAATAATTACATAACCGGGCTCGGGGGGTGAATGGATAAGTGTAAAAGTGTAAATATCTTAATTTTATGTATTGTAACTGATTTTCCTACAATTGTTTGTTGATATAAAGTCGATTTTGGTTAGACGCGTTTGGTTTTGAGGCAAATTTTAGACGAAAGGCCCAGGTTGAGCTTTGATTTGTTTGCGGAGTGAGGTAAGTATCGTGGTTGACCTTTACTTGAGGGATAAAGACTTGTTTGCGTATTTGCTACGTGACTAATGTGTTGGTACAACGCATATGTGAGGTTATGAGTACTTATGCGTTGTTGTTGGGTTAAAGCATGCGGGTAGAACTTACTTCCTTGTGATTTATCATCTTTTTAATTATGATATATATGATTAGATTAGGTTATTACTTATTTGATCATTCCTTCCGTAATTATTGCCTACTTAGAAATTGTTGAGTATTTTGAAAGTTAAAGTTCGGTACCTTGGCATCATATTTGACGTTAAATACAAATCTTCGCATTATTTACATCCTGGATTTATATTATCTTTGATCCATGGTAAGGAAGAGTGTTAAAGTACGAAGGGTGATGTCGTGCTATTGTATTTATCTCACTTATTGATTTATACATAGTGAGAAAGAGAATTAAAGCACAAAGGGTGATGTTGTGCCATTGCATTTATCTCATTTATTGATTTATACATAGCGAGGAAGAGAGTTAAATCACTAAGAGTGATGCCGTGCCATTTATATCATTTATTCATTATATTGTGGCAAGGAAGAGAGTAAAAGCACAAAGGGTAATACCATGACATTGATTTCATTTATTAATTTTTACATGGTGAGATCGAGAGTCAAAACACGAAGGGTGATGCCGTACCATTTTATTTTACTTATGACATCATTTCATACTATTCCCTGACCGATATCATCATCTTTCACAGAGATGAAAGCATAAGTACTTATCTACCTATCATAGGAAGCGAAACTACTCTTGATAATGCTTGCCTCATGGTCTTCAAAAAGACACCAATCAGAGACGAAAGCTACACTGGAGTTCAGTCTTTTTTTTGTTAAGGAGCTCACAGACAAGAGATTAAAAGATAGAACATATAAAAGAGAATTCAAGGGTAAGGACGAGATGGTTTTCTTTCACTGTACCACTCCCAACAATGGGAGAAGTAGAGCCATCAGTAGCTGACTTTTTTCAGCTTGATCAGAACTGATTCTATGATTGAATAGCATAAGTGCTACTTAGTAGTAAAAACTCGGAAAGACAGACAGAGCAGGGACTTATTTATCAGTTAATCTGTCTTCATTGTTTGTACATGTCCCCTCCTAGTTTGTACATTGGTAATCTTTGTTTTTGTTACTTCTTTATATATACACTTGCACAGGTTGATTTACTATCACGACCCAAAACTCTAACATGTCGTGATGGCGCCTATCGTGGTAATAGGCAAGCCGACACCTTTCGAAAATATTTCGATATTTCATTTAAAAGATAGGTCAAAGCTTTTTCATAACAAATATTCTCATAAAAGAGTTAAATTCAAAATAAAAATGTGGAAGAGATAGCCCGACATCGGGGTGTCACTAAGTCATGAGCATCTAAAACCACTATAGAATCAGAGTTTACAATAGTCCACCAATACTAACTAGAAGAAAAAAAAAGATAACAATTGAGGGGGAGACAAGGGCTGCGGACGCCGACAGCTACCGCGTAGATCTCCGACAGTCAACTGCGCACGAACTCAATGACCTCCACGACTGGTCTCACCTGAATCAGCACACAAGGTGCAGGGAGTAACGTGAGTACTTCCAATGCAGTAAGTAAGAGAAATAATTAAGGAACTGAGAATCAGTGACGAGCTATTCAAATACAGTTTATTTCAGCAAATTCCAGTAAAGAATAGGCATGCTTTTAGATTTAGCAGTTTAAGTCAAATCAGTTCGTGCTCATGTAAACCAGATATCATGTCTTTCAGAGAGTTGCACAATAAGGACAGATAATAGCTAAGTGCAGCAATAAATGAAAGCAAGTACAGTGTCACGACCCAAACCGATGGGCCGTGACGGGTGCCCGACTCTTACATGTCAAACACCCCTAAGCATGCATCTAAGATATAAATCTGAATAACATCTGTTGAATTACAAGAATAATATACGTGAAGGAAACCTGCCCAAAAGGCATATGTACATAATTGTGCAACATACGTAGGGCGAGCCGACAAGGGTGCTATAGACAACTATATACCTCAAAACTGGAAGCCGACAAGGCCACATACTATCCAACTAGACATACTGTCTATAGACCTCTATTAGAAATACAATTGTACAAAGACGAGACTGAGCCACATCAAATCCATATATATATACGAGCATATCATACCAATATCAAAAGCAGCTTCGGATCAAGTGGAGCACGCAAACTCCCGCTGATCAAGGATCCTAAGAAGGGGGAACCGTCGGCTTGCCTACTGCACCTGCATGCATGAAACGCAGGCTCCGAGAAGGGCATCAGTACGAATAATGTACTGAGTATGTAAGGCATGAAAATCAGTACATAAAAGACATAGATGAAACATGGAATAAAGAAATCCACCTGAAAGTCTGAATAACTTTGTAAATTTTGAAACATTTATATTGTGATCCACGTGCATATGAATGTCGTGTCATGAATAGGTATAGATGTACATAACATCATCAAGCCTCTGAGGGCATCCCAACATATCATCTCGGCCACTGTGGCCAAATTATCAACGTATATCAGCTAATCACGTGGTGGTGCGTATATAACGTCGTAACCTTTTTCCATATCCCATATACATATATATACATATAAATATGCGTATACAATACCATCTGGTCATGGGTCAATGCACATGAATAAATGAATGAAATACATGAAAATATGTTAATAATCTCAACACTCCCTTCGGATAAACTTTATTAACTGCGTATTATTCAGAGACCCATGAACAGAAGATATAATAATATGTCACATAGGGAATCAAGAACACAGAGACCGCTAGTATTTCTATGAATAGAATCGCTTAGGAAAACTGTGCTTTTGCTCGTTTCTTATGTATAATTTTGATCGTGCCAAAAAGAAAAAAGGGATAGCCTTAACATACCTGGAGTAGGAAAAAATTCGTATGATATTCTTAGAAAAGGTTGCACCGTACTCCTTTAGAATCGCAAAACTTTTACGTTGTTAAGCTCCCAATAATTCTGGTGGATTCTGGTTGAAAGACGTTTAGCTTGCTAATCGTTCTGATTGTAAGCATTTTTGGATGAAAAAAATGGCTAGCGTTGGATTTTGTAGTGCTTTTTAATTGACAATTCATGGATAAGTTCTAGGTGTAGGAATGACTAAAATATGCTGTTTGTAATGTTCTTGAGAATGAAGTTGTTGGAACTCACCAGAATATGACATCTAATCAAGGAATGACCCATAGTCATTTCTTTATAAGATGGCTAGCTGCCACGTTTTGGGGAGTGAGAATTATTATTCTTTATCCACTTAGTAGTTAATTAGGTAATGTCCCGTTATCCGGTAATTAACCAATTAGCCGCATAATTAAAAATTATCTTAAATTACTTAAAATCCTACTTATTTTTAATATACTTTATACATCATACTACTGTGTTCATATGGTACCTTGCATGGTACTATTCCAAAATTATCGGGTATTATCGCTCGACCCATATTTCATCCTAAATCGGCCACTTTCAACGAAACTCGTTTTCTTTAATTCCTGTACCCTTTATCTTTCATAACACTTACTTACCGCTTGTTATAAATAGCATAAATACGTTAACCTCAAGATTATCTCATCCTCGAGTTTACGTTGATTATCTAAAGACAAAGCTTTAACGTACGAAAACGCGAGATGTAACATCCCTCCCCCCTTAGAAACATTCATCCTCGAATGCTTAACTCCTCGGGATCTATATAACCTTGGCAGAGTAGCCTTTGTAACTGTACTACTATCAACTCTTCATATAGAAACTTAATAATTCAACGCCACATAGGACCACAATCATCAATAACAACAATGGCTTCACACGACCAACGACAAAATCTGACACAAGAATCCATACACGTACCTTAAGGTTATGACGTCTCAGTCGAACCCTTCTCTGGAGGAGGAAATAAGTAGGGATATCTAGACTTAATGTCCTTCTCG
Source organism: Nicotiana attenuata (assembly GCF_001879085.1). NCBI lineage: Eukaryota > Viridiplantae > Streptophyta > Magnoliopsida > Solanales > Solanaceae > Nicotiana > Nicotiana attenuata. Next base: position 48,552,186 of record NC_031995.1, read on the forward strand.
GCCTCCCAAGTCATTTCTTCCATATTGTTGTTTCTTCAAAGTACTTTCACCGAAGCTATGTCTTTAGTTCTCAATCTCTGAACCTGTCTGTCTAGTATAGCAATGGGAGTTTCTTCATATGATAGCTGCTCTGTGACTTGAACGTCGTCAACTGACACGATTCTAGAAGGATCTCCGATACATTTACAGAGCATAGAAACATGAAATACTGGATGTACAAACTCCAAGTCCGAAGGCAAGTCTAGCTCATATGCTACCTGGCCTACATTGCGTATGATCCTATATCGTCCAATGTACCGAGGGCTAAGTTTTTCCCTTTTTCCGAACCTCATAATTCCTTTCATCGGTGATACTTTAGGAATACCCAATCGTCAACCTGAAATTCCATGTGTAGCGGTAGATTATCCACATAAGACTTCTGATGGCTTTGAGCTGGTAATAGACTTTCCTGTATAAGCTTAATTTTTCTCGATTGCTTGCGGTACCAATTCTGGTACCACTAACTTAGTTTTACCAACATCGAACAACCCTATAGGCGATCTACACTCCCGTCCGTAAGGAGCTTCATATGAAGCCATCTAAATACTGGAATGGTAGCTATTATTATATGCGAACTCAATAACCGGTAGATGATAATCCCAGCTACCCTTAAAGTCTATCACACAAGCTTGTAACATATCATCAAGTGTCTTAATAGCATGCTCAACCTGTCTATCTGTTTTGAGATGGAATGTCATACTAAGACTTATCTAAGTCCCCGATCCTCTATGGAAGGACCTCCAGAAGTTAGCTGCAAATTGAGCTCCTCTATCTGAGATAATAGATATAGGGATTCCATGCAGTTGTACTATCTCCTTAATATAAAGCTTTACAGAATCATCTGTGGAATATGTAGTCCTAACGATAGAAAATGGGCTGACTTTGTAAGCCTATCAATAATCACCCATATCGAATCGAACTTAAGCAAGGTAAAAGGTAACCTTCGATGAAATCCATATTGATTATTTCCCATTTCCAAGTCAGGATCTCCATAGCCTACAATAATCCATCGGGTTTTTGATGCTCAATCTTAACCTGCAGATAGTTAGGACACTGAGCAACAAACTCCGCTATATCCTTTTTTATTCTGTCACACCAATATACTTCCCTGATATCATGATACATCTTTGTCGCTCCTGTACGGATAGATAACGAGAATAGTGAGTTTTTTCCATAACCTGCCGATGCAGCCCTACAATATTAGGGACACATAATCGTCCTCGATATCTGAAGACCCCATCTTCTATAATTTCAAATGGCGTATTCTCCTTCTGAGGAGTGGTATCCCTATAATGTACTAACACAGGATCCTCGTAATGGCGTTCCTTTACTTCAGTTACTAAAGAGGATGTTGCCATATCCTGAATAATAATTCCAATATCACCTGAGTCTAGTAATCGAACTCCAAGACTATCTAGCTGATGAATCTTATGGGCTATTCCCTTTTGTTCTAGCTGTAACTATGACAAGTTACCCATAGATCTACGGCTGAGGGCGTCGGCTACTACGTTTGCCTTCCCCGTATGGTATAAAATATCAATGTCATAGTCTTTAAGTAGCTCCAACTATCTCCTTTTGACGTAAATTCAATTCCTTTCGCTTGAAGATATACTGGAGGCTCTTTATGATCCGTATAGATACCCACATGAATGCCATACGAGTAGTGCCTCCACATCATTAGTGCATGAATCACTGCGGCTAACACTAAATCGTGGGTCGGGTAATTCTTCTCATGCTTTCTTAGTTGTCTAGAAGCATAAGCTACAACCTTACCATGCTGCATCAGCACACAACCCAATCCAACGCCTGAAGCGTTACAATAGATAACATAACCATCGGTCCCTTTGGGGAGCATTAGAACCGGTGCTGAAGTTTATATGTCCTTCAATGCCTGGAAACTCCATTCACAAGAACCGGTCCATTGAAACTTAGCTCCCTTCCGAGTTAACTTACATGGGTATTCTAATATTTTACAATTCAAGAATTCCCCTCTTTGAAGGCCCAAACTTCATCCTTTATCTATCATAATTACGCCCTTATTTCACTACTAGGGCTGCATTTCATCTATTCTAAATGTTACTAGTCTTAGACTCCTTTGAGTTCATTTAGGCTATACTGAGCCTTCTATAACTTAGAGAAACTATCAATTCTCTTATGAGCTTAACCCCAAGGACTTATCCATTCTTGTCACCTCTTCACTCATCTTTTCTTATCCTTCCTCCTGTCTTCCTAAAAACTTGTCGCTCTACCATACTTTAGCTTGCGGCCTACACATATCTATTTATACTTATTCGCAACCTTCCTTCAACTTATTTGCACCATAGATTTCCATATGTTATTCTGGAACATCAAGCGAGACACCACATACCACATTGGTCAAAGGTCCTAAAAGAGAAGAAAATTTCGCTACAAGTTTCCTGTAATAACCTGCCCAAACGGACAAGCTACGAACCTCCGTCGGTGTCGGGGGTCTAGGTTAAGTATTTACTGCCTCAATCTTTTGTGTATCCACCCGGATGCTTTCACCCGAAATGATATGCCCAAGGAAAGCTACAGAGTTCAACTAGAATTCACACTTAGTGAATTTTGCATACAACTTCTCCTTTTGTAAAACTCTGAGCACAATACGTAAATGATTTGCATGCTCAGCCTCTAAACGAGAATACACCAATATATCGTCGATAAATACAATTACGAATAGATCTAAAAAGGGCCGGAACACATAGTTCATCAAATTCATGAATATTGTTGGGGCATTGGTCAAACCGAACGACATAACACGAAACTCAAAGTGCCCGTATCTGGTCCTGAATGTTGTCTTCGGAAAATCTTCCTCCTTAGCCCTTACTTGATGGTACCCGGACCTCAAGTTTATCTTTGAAAAACACTTAGCACCTTGCAACTGATCAAATAAATCATCAATCCTTGGGAGCGGGTACTTATTCTTGATTGTCACCTTATTCAACTGTCTATAATCAATACACATCCGTAAGGAACCATCTTTCCTCCTTACAAACAACATAGGCGCTCCCCACGGTGACGTACTAGGTCTGATAAAAACTTTTTCAAGTAAGTCCTTTAGTTGTTCCTTCAACTCTTTCAGCTCTGCGGGGGCCATTCTATAGGGAGGAAATAGATATTAGTTGAGTAGCAGGTAGTAGGTTAATAGGAAACATAATTTCTTGATCTGGCAGAAGACCTGGAAGCTTATAAAAAAACATCGGGAAATTCATTAACCTTAGGGATAGAATGAATGCTTGGCGACTCTACTTTCACAGTCTTTACCCGAACTAAGTGATGATCATAACCTTTTCTGATCATCCTCCTTGCCTTATGACAGGAAATAAATCTACCTCTTGGCGATACCATATGACCTTTCTACTCGAAAAATAGGCTTTCCTGGAAATTAGAATCGAACCACCTTTGTTCTTCAATCAACGTTAGCATAACAAGAAGCCAACCAATCCATACCCATTATAACATCAATTCTACCCAACCAAGCACCACGTACCTTATCCTTATTTATTATCAAACTTATCACGGGCCATTACGAGCACCTCTATATATATACGTAACAACATTAGGATTTAACTCGCAGAACTCATCCAAAAAAGAGGTTTATATGGACACATAAGGGCCGAGTAGACATGTCATACCCAAAAATATATACAAGACTTGGTATACAAGGCGGGACGGGGCTCCCTAACAAAACAAACATAACCATATCATATACAAGGCGGGACGGGGCTCCCTACGTCCTCATAAAACAACCTAACACATTTAGAATCCTGACTTGGTAGTACTCCAAGAAGAGGTGGAACTCACCAACCAAAGCTGACATCTGGAGGAAGTCTACAGCAAAGGGTCCTTCCCTCGGCCTATGTGAGAACCTCGATTAGACACACTTCGAAGCGGAACCTTCATATCCTCATCAGTTACCTTCCTCCTCTTGGACCGACTACTATCCTCTTCCTCTACGTATCCCATAACATACACAAATGAACCTTGATTGACGGACTCCCAAGACTGTGGACTATCTGGAACCTCAAAAGAGTTGGTGTCCGCAAATACCCTAACATAGTTTTGAGCCTGAGGGAAACCCGGCTGTGCCAATCCATGCACTACTCCCCTCATACCCTGATCAATGGGCTGTGATAATGAAACTAAGGGCCTTGGTGAGGTCGGAACTCCTCTCACCCCATCTGCTGCAAGAGTGGTCGAAATAGCTCGAACGGATTACTCATATGGATCCTCGGATGGATCCTCCTCAATAGAACCCATGATCTCCGATGGGTCTGACTCCTTAGTGTAACTTATATCTCTTTCTAACACTTCGTAGCCTTCTGACCCGTGCTAGCGGCTTGCGCCTGTCGTCTAGTAGTAATAGGCATCACTAAAAACATAAATAAGGTAAAGATTAGGAGTGGATACTTATGATTCAGTTCTATCGCACAATCTGGATTAGAAGAAAAGTAACAATCCTAAATATCTGGTAGCCTCATGTCTATAAGTGTGGTGCACAACACACCCATAAACAAGACTCTACTAGACACGGTCTGTAGACAACCCTAGGACAGAACTACTCTGATACCACTTTTGACACGACCCAAACCGATGGGCCGCGAGTCCCACCTGTCAAAATCCCCTAAGCATACGTCTAAGATATAAACCTAAATAACATCTGCTAAATTACAAGAATAATATATATGAAGGAAACTTGCCCAAAAGGCATATGTACATATACGTGCAACATACGTAGGGCGAGCCGACAAGGCTGCTATAGACAACAATATACCTCAAAACTGGAAGTCAGCAAGGCCATATACTATCCAACTAGACATACTGTCGACAGACCATTAATAGAAATACAATTGTACAAAGACGGGACTGAGCCACGTCATACCTATATGTATACAAGCATATCGTACCAATATCAAATCCAACTCCGGATCAAGTGGAGCATGCCAACTCTCGCTGATCAAGGATCCTTAGAAGGGGAGGACTGTCTGCTTGCCTACCTGCACCTGCGGGCATGAAACGCAGGCCCCGGAAAATAGGGCGTCAATACGAATAGTGTAGTGGGTATGTAAGGCATGAAAATCAGTACATAAAAGACATGGATGAAACATGGAATAAAGAAATCCACCTGAAAGTTTGAATAACTTTGTAAATCTGCAACGTTTCTATAGTCATGCACGTGCATAAGAATGTCGTGTCATGCATAGGTATAGGTGTACTAACATCATCAAGTATTTGGGGGCATCCAATCATATCATCTCGGCCACTGTGGGCAAATCATCAACGTATACCAGCTGATCAGGTGGTGGTGTGTATATAACGTGGTAACCTTTTCTCATATCCCATATACATATATTCATAGAATCTCTTAGGAAAACTGTGGGTTTGCTCGTTTCTTATGTATAATTTGGATCATGCCAAAAAGAAAGAAGGGATAGCCTTAACATATCTGAAGTAGGAAAAAATCTGTATGATATTCTTGGAAAAGGTTGTACCTTACTCCTTTAGAGCCACAAAGTTTTTATGTTGTTAAGATCCCAATAATTCTCGTGGATTTTGGTTGAAAGATGTTTAGCTTGCTAATCGTTCTGATTGTAAGCATTTTTGTTGATAAAAATGGCTAACGTTGGATTTTGTAGTGCTTTTTAATTGACAATTCATGGCTATGTTTTAAGTGTAGGAATGACTAATATATTCTGATTGTAGTGTTCTTGAGAATGAATTTGTTGGAACTCACCAGCATGCTAATGTCCCCACTTCTCATTATTTTTGTTTGTATGGAAAATTCTTTGAATTGGCAAGAATATGACACCTAATCAAGGAATGACCCTTAGTCATTTCTTTATAAGATGGCTAGCTGCCATGTTTTGGGGGAGTGAGAATTATTAATCTTTATTCACTTATTAGTTAATTAGGTAATATCTCGTTACCCGGTAATTAACCAATTATCCGTATAATTAAAAATTATCTTAAATTACTTAAATTCTAGTTATTTTTAATATACTTTATACATCATACTACCGTGGTCATATGGTACCTTTCATGGTACTAGTCCATAATTATCGGGTATTATCGCTCGACCCGTATTTCATCCTAAATCGGCCACCTTCAACGAAAGTCATTTTCTTTAATTCGTGTACCCTTTATCCTTCATGACACTTACTTATCGCTTGTTATTAATAGCATAAATACGTTAACCTCAAGATAATCTCATCCCTGAGTTTACGTCGATTAAGTAAAGACAAAACTTTAACATACGAAAATGTGAGATGTAACATATAGTCTCTCAAGACAACAATCACTCAACTTATCTCAACAGCTCAATCACTCGGCTCTCAGCCCTCAATAATCATACTCAATAGGTACCTACGCTCACCAGGGGTGTGCAGACTCCGGAGGGGCTCCTTCAGCCCGAGCGCTATAATCTACACGGACAACTCACGTGCTATAATACCAAAACAAGACCCGCATGAATAACTCACATGCTAGAATATCAAATCAAGATCCATACGGACAACTCACGTGCTGCACAGATAACTCACGTGCTACAATACCAATGTCTCACCACGTGGCCCCAGGCTGTTACATCTCGTGTTTTCGTACGTTAAATGTTTTGTCTTCAGTTAATCGACGTAATCTCAGGGATGAGATTATCTTGAGGTTAGTGTAGTTATGCTAATTATAACAAGCGAGAAATTAGTGTCATGAAGGATAAAAGGGTACACGAATTAAAGAAAACGAGTTTCGTTGAAAATGGCCAATTTCGGATAAAGTACGGGTCGAGCGATACTACCCGATAATTATGGACTAGTACCATACAAGGTACCATATGGCCGTGATAATATATATATATATATATATATATATATATATATATATATTAAAAATGAGTAGTATTTTTAGGTTATTTGAGATAATTCGTAATTATATGGGTAATTGATTAAATACCGAATAACAGGACATTACCCCATTTAACTAATAAGTGGATAAAAATTTATAAATTATCCCCAAACACGTGGCAAGAAGCCACAAATCATGAAGTGACAAAGTTGTCACTTACGCATAGGTGGCAACCTAGGCTTAAAGGGGAATGGATGATTATCCAAAACAAGACTTAGTCTTGTTACAATTCTTTATGAAACAAAAATGAGAACAAGTAACGTAGTCATTCCAAAAAGCAAGAATGCATTCATTCTTGATTCGAAAAATTCAAGAACAGAACATAAGAAATTCGTTTAGTACCTTAACAAGCAAGAAGCTTGAAGTTTCGTTCAAGAATTTCGAAGAAGCAGAAGCTAATCTCGTTCAACATTTTCAAAAAGCAGAAGCTTAATCCGATTTTTGGTTCTAAGTTCAATCCACGAAGGTTTCCAATGGAATATTATATGGAGTTTTTCGCACTCCAGGTATGTTAGGGCCATCCCTTCTTTCTTTTGGCATGGTCCAAATTATAAAGGAGAAACGAGCGAACGCACAGTTTCCATAAATTACTCTATTCATAGAAATACTAGGGGTATCTATATTCTTAATTCCGGTCTCAGAATAATACGTAGTTGAAAAAGGTTATCCGGAAGGAATATCTAGATTATTACATATTTTTCATGCATTTCACCCATTTATACATGTGCATTGACCCATGACCAGATGGCGTTATATACGCGTATATATGTAAATATATGTATATGGGATATGGGAAAAGGTTATGGCGTTATATACGCACCACCACCTGATCAGCTGGTATATGTTGATGATGTTACCCAGAGTGGCAGAGACGATATGATGGGATGCCCTCAGTGGCTTGATGATACTACATACACCCATACCTATGCATGGCACGACATTTATACGCATGTGCATGACATTATAAATATTTCAGAATATACAAAGTATTCCAATTTAAAGATGTGCTTCTTTATTCCATGTTTCATCTATGTCTTTTACGTACTAATTTTCATGCCGTACATACTCAGTACATTTTTCGTACTGATGCCCTATTTCACGGGGTCTGCATTTCATGCCCGCAGGTGCAGGTAGGCAAGGTAACGGCCTCCTTTCTTAGGATCCTTGATCAGCGAGAGTTGGCATGCTCCACTTTATCCGGAGCTGCTTTTGATTTTGGTACAATATGTTTGTATATATATATATATATATATATAGGTATGACGTGGCTACAC
>NC_031995.1:48560516-48686336 GCF_001879085.1 Nicotiana attenuata
TTGAGTTTTGAGGATCGGGGATGGGTTGTGGTGTATTTTGGGGAGTGTGGTAAGTGGCGGTTGGTGGGTACTGGATTGATTGATGGTGGTGTTGTGGTGGAGTTGGTATTGGTAAGGGATTGAGATTTTGAGGTGGGGTTGTGTATTGATGTGGTGCAGGAGGGTTTTGTGGGTGTTGGTTTGATGTTTTTTGGGGAGGTGCTAGGTTCTTTTTGTTTTGTTGGTTGACGTCGGGGACATTCAGGGTGAGTGACAAGTTCGCCAAGTTGCGAACCTGCTCAAGCTCTCCTTGTAGCTCCAGTATCTTTTGTTCCAATCTCAAGACTAGATCATTTGGTGCCGGAGTACTCCGACCGTCTAAAGTTTCTGCATTCTCAACATTCTCCTTTCGAATACCACTTAGTCGTCCATTTTTGTTTTCTTTGCCTTTTGTATTGCTTCGAAGAGGAGGAGGTGGAGGGCCTCTAGATCTGGTATGATACGCTGATGATACCAGTATGAGTGAACCAACCTTAGGGAATGGGAATAATCAAAATAAAGGAAAAAACAAAAAGGTAACAAGTTAGTAAGGATTTTGAAGTGTTGCAGTATTTAAACACATATTGCGGGAATGTAAATTCGCGTCCTAATTTGGGAGCCTCGTTGTGCCCGAGGTAGGCCCAGTGACAAATAGATTTGGAGAACTTTAGATGCCAACATATGCCTCATTTCATATTATGAAAATAGACGAATCCCAAAATGACACTAAGATAATAGAAAAATAAGTCACTACTGGCACTTGGCCTTATTACATTTTAGGAAAGCAAATAAATCTAGCCTATTTGGTCCCAGAAGGACCTTACCCAGATTCGATCTTCCTGACTCCATCGTACAGGTCTCCCAGCTCGCGCAGACCCATCAGCAAGTAGGCTCTGGCCAGATGTCCTCCTTCAGTTCCTTCAGCGTTCTGGAAATCCTCAATCATCTTTATGACTTTACCCTCCAGCTCCACTATTCCTCGCTCTGGATATTCCAACTTCCTGTTGGAAGTGACTGCCATTTCTTTCCATTCTTCGATCAACCTCACATTCCTCTCATGTATTTCCCGGTGCTCATTCTCAGAGTCGTGGACCCTCTTGCGCAGCTTGTTGTATTTGACTTGAGCTTCAACTTCTTCGTCTATGATTCTATTCCCTCGACCGGCTCCTGGCATCACTATTCCTTTTAGATTGTCTTCTAAACATGCCGGGTAGAGAGGTTCGCACCCTGCATGATACCTGTTAAACTCAATGGTGTTCTTTTCCACAATGATTTTGCAGTGCCACATGTGCTGGGCTTGGCACTTGTAAGGAACATCGTCGTCTTGAAAGTCTGCTCTGAAATGACTCATCTTGGCAACCCTTGGTACAACCTGTTTCCTGCCTGCTTGCCTCATAACTCGGATAGGGACATAAGGGTATATCCCTCTTAACCCAATCAGCACCAGGTGTGGAGCGTCCCTGGATCTGATGATGAATTCGTCTGTTGGGAACCATTCAAACATCCATTGCACTTGCTCCTCGGTCAGATTGTCGAAGAACTCTACCTACTCTTTGGCACTTTCCGGCTGAGCAAACCTGTTCGGAATGTAGTTCATCCGCTTGGGGTGATGGAAGGCAATATGGTCATTCCAAGCCCTTCGCGGAAATTCTTGGCGATACTGGCCCCTTTGAAGATGTTCTAATAACCACAACTGCAGCAACATGTTACAACCATCGAAATCCTTGACCCCTCTTTGACAGCACGCCAGAGCCCTGTAGATGTCGGCTATGATCATGTGGACTATGGTGTATGTCTGTCCTTTGATCCCTTCTATCAAAGTCTTGGCGACCTTGGCCAACCTAGTGTGGGTTCTTTCCCTTTTCATTAGGAATACTATCAGGCCCAACAAGCACACAATGAACACGAATACTCTGCGGTGGATATGGCCAAGAGAAGTGATAGAAAGCTCGTCATGATAAGTACAGTAGGACTTGCTATGGCCATACCTCTCGTATAGATATTCGAAGGGTATGTAAGATTCCTTCAGGCATCCCAAGTCAGCATTTTTCTTCAGCCGCATCATCTTTAAAAACCCTTTACCAGTACGGTTCTCTGGCACCAATAACCCGGGGCTATCCCAAGTCAATCCCGCAAGCCCTCCAATTTCTTCTAGAAGTGGTGTCATTTTTATGTCGCCAAAACGGAACACAGCCCTTTCACTATCCCAGAACAAAGTGGCAGCCTCGATCAACCTATTGTTTGGCTCAATGTCTATTAGAGAAGGTAAATTGCCCAGGTACTTTCTTACGTGTTTCTTGTCACTTGAGGAAAGGTCCTCCCACCAATCTAGTAGCAACGGTGGGATGTTGCTAACCATACCGAATCTGGGGACCTCGTGCCTCATTTTTCTGCAAAACAAAAGGGTAAGTCCATTATCCCCCACCATACTCGACTATCCCCCACCATACTCGACTATTTATACATCTATGATTAGCATATTGGTATTTAGTTCTCCAAATTAATGCACAGAACGTGGTTGTGTCCGTTGGGATTATGGAAACCCCGATGGACTTTTGGATAAGGCTTGTCTTAAAGGATTATTATGTGGACAACATATTAATCCTGCTAGGTTTGACCATGATGCATGCAAAATTACGATCAGAGTAAGGTTACTATGGGGGTCTAGACTGGTACCCTGAAGCGGACAACTTGAGGGGGAAAGTCACAGAACTGTCGACTGCAAAAAATAATAAATGCAGTATTTAAATAATTGAAAGACGGTTACAGAAGAAGAAAACAAAGAGACCTATCAGTTTCAGGAAAATAAAGAAATCATAAATGCTTAAGAAAATAAACAGTTAAATTCAAATAAAGGGAAAGGGTACGTGGGATAGAGCATGCTTGAACTGATTCATAAAAATAAGTACGTTATGGTAAGAGCCTAGAACATCCCCAGCAGAGTCGCCATGTTGTCACGCCCCTTTATTCCTCTCCTCGCGGAGAACGTCCAGGATTCGACATTTCATGGGGGAATAACTCTTTTCCTTTTGGGAATTGGGTATTTGAAGAGTCGCCACCTAACGGATTATGGTGCGTTAGGGCACCTTGAGCAATTAACTCATGGACTATTTTGCATTACTAGAGATTTAGGGTAAGGGCTCGAAATAACCTTGAGGGGAAGGTGTTAGGCACCCCTCGTGGTCCACAACGGTGGGTCTCGGTCGAACTTGTATGAATCAGTCATTTTGAACAAGTAAACATTTTGACCACGTACTTGCAAGTAAGGGCATGTTTTGGCATTCTAAGCACATGTGTGATTCAAGTAATGAAACAAGGGAAAAAAGTTTGAACAAGTTGCACATATATAAAGAAAAGTAAATTCATTTAGACAACGGGAGTTGGGAAAAAGGGTCCTAGGTTGGTTAGCCTACAGGATCATACCCGCACAATACCCGGTAATCACTCCTCAATGAGGGGCTACACGTGGCATTAGCGCGTAGTCATCATATCCTTACTACCCAATTCCCTCCCCTTGGTCATAGCCTAACCTTGAAAGATATCCTATGCGTGCACTACCCGTCCCTTCTTTATGGCCCTGGAGGTATTTAGGACCTCTAATATGGGTAGTTCTAGACCATCCTAAGGTGTTTAAAGGAGAAAAGACTAAGAGTCAACCAAAACAATTAGGACTGCATTTAGAAGGGGAAACAATTAAAGGCTCACAGTTTACCTCCACACGCAGAACAAATAAGTGCACGTCTCAAACAAGAAAAAAAACCTTAGAACATGATATCTAGGTGAGCTGAGAGTATACAGTATTAAATTAGGACCAAAGTATCAAAGACCTATTCAGCTTGCCTACTGATTTTAGACCCATTGAATATGAGCAATCGCAGATAGCAAAACATGGTTTTACAGTTGCAGAATTTTAATCGCCCTATAGGCTTGCCTAGGCGTATAACAGTGATGTCCTATGAGCATGGTATCTATTATAGATCAGGAATGCAGTAAAACAATTTCCAAACGTGCGATTTGAACCATATAGGCATGCTTTCTACTGACATTGATTGAGAAACGAGTAGGTTAGTTAATCTGATTTAGAACTTCCAGGCGTGAGTTAAAGTTAGGCCGATTTTAGATCCTATAGGCATGATTTCTATTAAAGCTGGTTTTAATCCTATAGACATGATTTCTAAGGGGATGAATTTGAATGTAAACTGAACTTCAGTTACTTTACACCCTATAGGAATGATATCTAATTATAGAGCCGATTTAGATCCTTTAGGCATGGCTTCTAATTGTATGAAAGTAAAGCATGCAAAATTCACCAAAGCAGGTCCTATAGGCATATTATCTAACAAACACATTTTTGAATTGAAATAGACCCTATAGGCATGTTATCTACCCGATTTTACCCACAATATGCAGCTACCCACCCCTTTTTCACTAATCACCCCAATGTTTGTTTACAATAATTATTACAGACCAAGAACTGAATATAAATTACATAAATAAAATAGAAGCTAAGCTATAGGGAGCCTGCAGTAGGCCCAAATGATTTACCAAGACTCCAGTAGTCTCAAATGCCAGAGTTCCATAGCCAATTTCATGTCCAGGTGTATCAGAGTTCCCTAAGGACCTCAAGGATCCCGAGCAGTGCTCACACCTAGACTTTTCTCAAATAGTAACTGATTATTGTGCAGTGTGGAAGTGCCAGCCCTGATATGCCAGAGTTCAGAGAGATCTCAAGGGTCTCAAGGTAGTACACATATCAGAGGGGCAGAACCTAGTAATCTAAGAGTAAAGTGAGAGTGCTTGACATAGTTTTGAAAAGGTTTTGAAAATAGTACAGAGATGACTCTAGGAGTGAAAAGGTTTTTTGAAACAGGAAATAGTTTAGTGGTAAAAGACAGTTGGAGAAGAGTACCAAAACTCTTTTGAAAACAGCAGACAATCAATTGGTCACAAAACATCCAGATTTCGAAACATTCAACAAACAGATCTCACACGAGGACATGACAATCAGTCCGAATCCAAGCAACACCCATGGAACCCACCCAGCGTAAGGAAAAATATGGCACCGGGATAAGGGGATTGGGGACACATGAGAGTCACATTGGGGTACATGGATAGGGTATAGAGGAAACATACAGTCAACAACCGCATAAAACACTTAGGGCCTTAGAGACTTAGCAGGTTAGTCATGGACAGTAAATAGTCAAGACAGATATCACAGATGTAATATAGAAAGCCTGACATATCTTGAACAAGATTAAATATACAAACAAGGTCAATCACATACGTCAAATAACCAACATGATCACATACTTAAGGGATTAAATAAATATTCACAAGTAGGCTGGTTAAGTATCAGATAACTAGGTGAAGTATAGACATGCTAATGATACATTGACCAGGACAGAGTTTAGACATGCTAGGCAAGGAAGTAAGCAGGAAGGCAAGTTGAATTCATAGCTGATGAACTAGTGCAGGAATGAAACACATAGGGTTTGGATTTCAAAATTTAACTAGAGACATACCAGTTGAAGAAAAGAGTGCAGAATATAAAGCAGATGCAGTTCCAATATCTAGCCTTGGCTTTCAGCCGGCTAGACCAGTGAATATCATAAGTAGCAGAGAAAAAAAGAGAGCTTTAGAGTATAAGTGTGCTTTGTGAACTAATGTTCGTGTCTGAAGTGAGAATAGGAGGGAGTTTATATAGTAATCAAGAGATAAACAAAATAAGGTAAAGAATCAATTAAGTAGCAATTAGGGAAATTTACAGAATCAATCACATGGAAAATCAATAAGTCTTCCCTTTAATAAAGGGAGAATCAATGGTAAAAGCAGGACATGTACTTAAGGAAGGAAATCGAGTACAGAGTAGGTAATTAGGGGTGAATGCACAGGGGTCCCAGTTAAGGAAACGTTCAGTAAGAATCAGCAAAATAACAAATAAGGCAAGGGAAAATTAATTAAGGTAAACAGTTCAATTACACCGAGTAGAGAGGTAAGAATCAAAGTTTTGTTAAGGAAAAATGTTCAAATCAAACCAGGAAATAAGGACTTCCGAATAATCAAGGGTTCAATCAAAGAGAAAATCACGTAAAGAGTCAGCAAGTATAACAAACAACTTAAATAAAGCAAGAAATAATAGTCAGAATGAACATAGACATAGAGGATCAGTAGAAAAGTTGAACCAAGAACTTAGTAGAGGCATATTAGGATAAGAAAATCACGAGACATTTAAATGGCTAAAGAGAAATCACAAGAACCAAGGCAAGAACAAAGGCAGTTACACCAGTACTCAGAAATCAAACAGAGATTGTCAAAAATTAGGGTTTTTAGTATAAACGAGTTAAGGTTGTAGTAAACTTACGAAATCACTCAAACATATAAGAAGTAGGAGATCAAACACTCAGAAATTACCAAATGTTTTGGAAAAAGAAATTTCAGGAAACCCTAGTTTAGAGAAAGATGAAAAATCACTCGAAAATCATACGATTATTGTAAAAAATCACAAGGTTATTGTAAAACACATATGCAATAAGTCCAAATCATCTCAGATCTGTACAGATCTAAGAGGTTTAGAAGAAAAAAAATTAGGGTTTCGAGGAGAATAACACAGAGGTGAAGAAACATGCTTAGAAACCCATAGATCATAGTTGATGTAGGATGATCTTACTCGGAATCACACTGGGACATACTGAAACAGGCGAGAAAGGGGTCATAGATGCAAGCCAACTAACCCTGGTCCCTTGAGGACCCTGGAGATGGAAATACCAACGTGAGAGAGGCTACTAGAGGCTTGGGGGGTGGTGAGAAACCACCATAGATAGCCATAGATGAGTGACGGTGAGGTCCGATTAGGGTTAGGTTTGAGAGCATTTGAGAGAGGTGAGGGATTTCAGGGTGGCGGATGGTGAGAAATGAAAGGGTTTGGGGGTCGTTTGGGACTAAATAAGGAAGGGGCGGTTTGTGGCCGTTGCTCTCTATGATCAACGACCGAGATTGAAAGGGTTTTGGGGCCGGATCGGGTATTAGGGTTTGGGCTGGGTAAATTTAAATTGAAATTGGGCTTGTATTGGGTTGAAATAGGACTAAAACTGAAATAAAAATAGGCCAGATTTTAAATTGCCACTTTTAATAACTAAATAATTTATAAAAAAAATAATAAATGAATTCCAAAAAATATCTTTGTGTACTAAAAATATTTAAAATAGTTATTTAACATTTTAAAAATATGGAAGATCATTTTATGCATAAATAATGTAATTATACATTAGTATGGGGTGTTATTGCAAAGATATGCAATCTAGCCTAAACATGTAAATGTAACTATAAAAAGTGCACTAAAAATATTTAAACACTATGTTGGCATGAATAATGAATTTAAATGGCTAAATTATCACAAAAGTAATTTGAAGGATAATTATTGAATTTTTATATAAATAAAAAGAGAAGAAATAAATTGATTCAGAGCTTTTAAAATTATAGAAAAATTATAAAAAAAATGCTTATGCAGGCTTATAACTGCATATGTGCTATTTTGAAAGTATATATATGTATTGAAAATATATGAGGATAAATTGGGTATCAACAGGGGGAGGGAGGGGGGGGGGGTTTAGTCTTATCTGATAATTAATTAGGTAATATCCCGCTACCCGATAATTAACCAATTACCCACATAATTAAGAATTATCTCAAATTACTTAAAGTTCCACTTATTTTTAACACACTTTATACATCCTACTATCATGGTCATATGGTACCGTGTATGGTACTAGTACATAAATATCGGGTATTAACGCTCGACCCGAATTATCCCAACATGCCAAACTTGGACAAAAAGTCATTTTCTTTGACTTGCTTCCCCTCTCACCTTCACGAATTTACTCATCACTTGTTTGAAATAGCATAATCCTTATAATCTCCAAATAATCTTTTCCTTGGACTGATGTCAATTACCTTACGACAGTACTTGACTGCCTCAATCTTCTTATGATCCACCTGAATACCCTCTACTGATACAACGTGACCTAAGAAAGCAACTGAACTCAACCAAAACTCACATTTCAAAAACTTAGCGTATAACTGGCTGTCTCTCAGAGTCTGAAGAACGATCCGAAGATGTTGCTCATGCTTCTCTCGGCTACGGGAGTCGATCAAGATATCATCAATGAAAATAATCACAAAGGAATCCGTATAGGGCTTGAACACCCGATTTATCAAATCCATAAATGTTGCTGGGGCATTTGTCAACCCAAATGACATCACTAGAAACTCATACCGAGTCCGAAAAGCTGTCTTAGGGACATCAGATGCCCTAATGTCACGATCCAACCCCGGTCGTGATGGAGCCCAACACACTGCTAGGCAAGCCCGACCATTTACACAACCTTAGCCAATTAACCTCGATGAACAAATAAATAATCACTAATAAAATACAAATTTAAGTGCGGAATCCCTGAAATAATCTCTAATATTCGGAAACCCCGAAACCTAAAATACTAGTCAGCCCACAGAATCTAGTGTCACGAACATGAGCCTCTAATACAGAATATTCACCTAATCACAAATCTGTCTAGGAAAGAAAATGCGAATAAAAGGATAAAGATAGAGGGGAGAGATCAAGGCTGCGAACGCCATGCAGCTACCTCGATACTCCCAGATCCTGCTGCTCAGCTAACAAATCCTCACTCACCCTGTGGTGTACCTGGATCTGCACACAAGGTGCAGGGAGTATTGTGAGTACTTCCAACCCAGAGAGTAATAAACATAAATAAGGGTTGAGAGTAAGAATTCCTGGATAGGCACAAAGTAAGCTATAATTACAGCAGCTCAATCTAAATAATATCAACTCAATAAACTAATGAAAACAATTATAGAAATATCACAACAGATAAATAAGTAAATGGCAATCAAGTATGCAATGCAACACATAAACCGGTACCTCCAGTACCCCGCTGCGGCCGTGCAGCCCGCTCTATTTATTTAACGTCGACGGCGCTCACTGGGGGTGTGCAGACTCCGGGAGGAACCCCTTACGGCCCAAGCGCAATAATAAGCCATCTCGTGGCATCAATCAGGCCCTTGGCCTCATATCAATATCATCATCATACCACTGCGGCGTGCAGTCCGATCCCATACTCAGTCCAAAATCACATAAGCCTTTCGGCACAATAATATAAAAATATTTAGCCCAAACTTCATTTAAAAATAGTACTTTAGTTTCTACTTTTAGAAAAATGGCTGAGTTTACAAAACTGTGTTAAATACCAGGACTGAGTTCAATATCTAGAAATATGGTAAGAAACCAGTAAAAATAATCCCTGAAGGATTCAAGTAGTGGCACGAAGCCCAATTATGACAACTAATCCATTTTTATAAGGATATCACAAAACTACAATCAATTAGGTAGTGATTTTATTAAGCGGGACGGACCAAGTCACAATCCCCGACGGTGCTCTACCCCACGCCCGTTATCCGGCGTGCGAGTCACCTCAACATAGCACTACAATGTGCAAATTCGGGGTTTCAAACCCTCAACACAGCATTTACATTTATTACTAACCTCAAGCTGGTCAAAGTCCTAGCTCGCTATGCCCTTGCCTTTCGAATTCACCACTTCGTGCGTCGAATCTGACCAAAACCACAACGAATACGTCACAATAGGCTAAGGGAACATAACCCAATCGAAAAGACTCGAAAAATATCGATAATCACGAAATTTGCAAAACCCGAGCCCCGGGCCCACTTCTCGAAAAATTATAAAATTTAAATCACCGGATTTCCTTATCTCGCCACGAGTCCATGCATATAAAAGAACACCAAAATCGGAGTCCAAATACCCCTCAAATTCCCATTTTTGTTTTCTTAGGTTTCAAGCCCTAAACCACCATTTTTGACCTTAATTCCTTGAGTTTTCAGTGTAATTCCATGTATACATCCGATAAAATTGTGTTTCTAAGTCTAGAATTCTTACCCGATCGAAGTCCTTGAATTTCCTCTTCAAAACTGCTCAAGAACACCCCAAGTCCGAAGTGAAAATATGAACTCTTTTGAAATTTCGCGAAGGAATTAAAACTCCTTTCTGATCAGTTGTTTCCGCTTCTGCGGTGCCTTTGTCGCTTCTGCGACTACCGCATCTGCGGTCATTTTCCGCTTCTGCGGAATCTCACTTATTGTCCAAAATTCTGCATCTGCGGTCCTTTTGTCGCATCTGCGACTCCGCAGATGCGGTTGGCATCTTCGCACCTGCGACTACTGTCGCGTCTGCGGTTCTTGAATCGCTTCTGCGGTACCACTTCTGCGGTCCCATTTCCGCAGAAGCGAAAATACCAGAAGCAGCAAAATTTTGCAATCTCTTTAAGTTCAAAACTTCCCGTTAGGCATCCGAAATCACCCCGAGGCCCCCGGGACCTCAACCAAAAGCACCAACACATCCTATAACATCATTCAAACTTGTTCCAATCATAAAAACACCTCAAACAACACTAAAACCATCATTTCTCATCGAATTCAAGCCTAAGTTTTTCAAAAACTTCCGAAATACGCATTCGATCAAAAACCCAACCAAATCACCTCCGAATGACCTGAAATTTTGCACACACATCCCAAATCACCTAACGAAGCTACTGCAACTCTCGAAATTCCATTCCGACCCTCGGATCAAAATTTTACCTATCAACCGGAATTCGCCAAAATACTAACTTCGCCAATTCAAGCCTAATTCTACTCCGGACCTCCAAAATCACTTTTGATTACACTCCTAAGTCACAAATCATCCCCCGAAGCTAACCAAATCATCGGAATTCAAATCTGAGCCCTCTAACACAAAAGTCAACATCCGGTTGACTTTTCCAACTTAAGCCTTCTTAAAAGAGACTAAGTGTCTCATTTCTTATCAAAACCATTCCAAACCAACTCTAACACATCAAATACTGATAATGAAACATGAAGAAGCATAACATGGGGGAAACGGAGTGGTAACTCATGAGATGACGGGTCGGGTCGTCACACCTAATCCTCAACTGATGGTAGCCAGACCTCAAATCGATCTTTGAAAACATCTTGGCACCCTGAAGCTGATTAAATAAATCATTAATCCTCGGTAATGGATACTTGTCCTTGATGGTGACTTTGTTCAACTGCCGATAATCTATAAACATCCTCATCGACCCATCCTTCTTCTTTGCAGACAACACCGGCGCACCCCAGGGCGAGACACTGGGTCTAATAAAGCCCTTATCAAGCAAATCTTGCAATTGCTCCTTCAATTCTTTCAGCTCTGGCGGGGCCATACGGTATGGCGGAATAGAAATGGGATGAGTGCCCGGAGCCAAATCAATGCAAAAGTCAATATCCCAGTCGGGTGGCATCCCCGGCAGGTCTGCAGGAAATACCTCTGGAAACTCCCGAACAACTAGCACTGAATCCATAGAAGGAACCTCAGCACTAGAATCACGAACATAAGCCAAATAAGCCAAATACCCCTTCTCGACCATACGCCGAGCCTTCATATAAGAGATAACCCTGCTGGTAGAATGACCAGGAGTCCCTCTCCACTCTAATCGAGGCAACTCCGGCAATGCTAAGGTCACAGTCTTGACTTGATAGTCCAATATAGCATGATAAGGTGACAACTAATCCATCCCCAAAATGACATCGAAATCAACCATACCGAGAAGTAGGAGATCTACGCTAGTCTCAAGACCCCCAATAATAACCACACACGAATGATAGACACGATCTACAACAATAGAATCCCCCACGGGTGTGGACACATACACGGGAGCACTCAAAAAATCACGGGGCACAACCAAATATGAAGCAAAATAAGAAGACACATAAGAGTACGTAGATCCTGGATCAAATAGAACTAAAGCATCTCTACTACAAACCGAAACAGTACCTATGATAACTTCATTGGAGGACTCAGCCTCAGGCCTGGCTAGGAAAGCATAACACCGGGGCTGGCCCCACCACCCTGAACCATATCCCTGGGACGACCTCCTGCTGGCTAGCCTCCACCTCTAGCGGCCTGGCCTCCACCTCTTATGGCCTGACCTCCACCTCTAGCGGGCTGACCTCCACCTCTAGCGGGCTGACCCCTACCTCTGGCTCCCTGACCCCCACCTCTAGCTGGCTGGGCAGGCGGTGCCGGAATCATGGCACGAGAATTCTGCTGCTGTGACTGAACACCCACTAATCTCGGACAGGTCCTCCGGACATGCCCATACTCACCACACTCAAAACATCCATCTGAATAATGCGGCTGAGGAAAATGAGACTAACCTTGACGGGCCGACTGACCACGATAATAACTCTGAAAAAGGAGGTGCTCTGATGGGAGCTGACGGTGCACTATAAGCTGGCTGCCCTGAAGGAGGTACATAAGGACCACGACCCCCTAAAGCTCCATGGGATGTCTGAAGTGCTGAATGAAACGGCCTGGGATGATGGCCCTACCAAAAGTACCTCGACCTCCAGATGAGGCCCCACTGAATCCACCGGAGTGACGAGGCCTCTTGTCAGACCCCTGACCACTCCCCTGAGCTAAAACCATCTCAACTCGTCTGGCCACATTGGCTGCATCCTGGAAAGAAATCTTACTCCCTGTCTCATTAGCTATATGCAATCTGATAGGCTGAGCAAGCCCCTCAATAAACCTCCTCACCCTGTCTCTCTCTCGGTGGGAAGTATAAGAAGAGCATGACGGGCCAAATCAACAAATCTGGTCTTGTACTGAGTGACAGTCATAGAACCCTGCTGAAGGCGCTCGAACTGCCTTCGATAGTCCTCCCTCTAAGTGATAGAAAGATACTTCTCCAAGAATAGCTGAGAGAATTGGTCCCAAGTGAGAGCTGGTGACCCAGCTAGTCTGTCCAAACAATAATCCCTCCACCATTTCTTGGCGGAACCTGACAGACGACAAGTAGCAAAGTCGACCCCATTGGTCTCCACTATCCCCATGTTCCGTAAAACCTCGTGACAACTATCCAAATAGTCCTGGGGATCCTCTAAAGATGTTCCGCCATAGGTAGTGGTGAAAAGCTTGGTAAACCTATCCAATCTCCACAAGGCATCAGAAGACATAGCTGATCCATCACCGGTCTGTGCTCCAACACCCGGCCGGACTACCCCAACTTGCTGAGCTGCTGGAGTTTGAAACTAAGGAGCCATCTGCTCCGGAGTGTGAGTAGCGGGAGTCTGTACTCCTCCCCCAGCCCGAGAAATGGGTGGTGCTACAGGAAGTATGCCGGCCTGAGTAACACTCTCCATAAGGCCCACTAGACGGACCAAAGCATCCTGAAGTACCGGGTAGCGATGAACCCCTCCGGAACCTAAGCTTGCCCCGCTGGAACAGTTTGGGCCAGAAGCTCATCATCAAACTCTACCTGAGGCTCTGCCGCTGGTGCTGCTTCTCGAGCTCTGGGATGAGCCCTGCCCCTGCCTTGGCCTCTAGCACGGCCTCTGCCTCATCCTCTGCCCCTCGTAGGAGCTGCCGCTGGGGGCTCGGGCTGCTGATCAGCGGATGAAGCGGTATGCGTTCTCGCCATCTGCGAAAGAACAAGAGTAGAAAGTCCAATTAGCATTGAGAAGTCAAGTCGCACGATAGAGAAGAATAGATATGAAGTTATTCCTAAACTCTGTGGCCTCTAGGGGATAGGCACATACGTCTCCGTACCGATCCCTCAGACTCTACCTAGCTTGTTCGTGAATTGTGAGACGTAGGCAACCTAGTGCTCTAATACCAACTTGTCACGACCCGATTTTCCCACCATCGGGACCGTGATGGTGCCAAACATCGCACTCGCTAGGCAAGCTAACGTTAGAATTCTATTCACCTTTTTCCTTTACTTTTTATAATTAAAACTTAACAAAACTAAATCAATGGAATTAAACGCGGAAGTACATAATTAACTGATTATCCTTATACTATTAACAAAAACAGTAACAATTACCACCTAGAAACTGGTGTCACAACCCACGAACATTCTATGAATATCTACAAGTAATGGCCTGAAAGAAAAGTACATCTGTCTCGAAAGAAAATAAAACAGAAGTGTAGAACATAGGAGGGGATGCCAGGGCCTGCGAACGCCTGCAGGACTACCTTAGGTCTCCTAGGTGAATGCTTGCAACCGACCCCTCGATCTGCCACAACCAGCTCCAAAATCTGCACAGAAAGTACAGAGTGCAGTATCAGTACAACTGACCCCACGTACTGGTAAGTGTTGAGTCTAACCTCGACGAGGTAGTGACGAGGCTATGGCGGGGCATAAGCAATATAACCTGCAACAACTTATAATAAAGCAACAGGAAATAAGGAACAAATTGGAACAATAACTTGTAACAAAGTAAATACGGAACCCAACTTCTTGCTAGTACTCAGCTATAACCAATCCTTAAGAGAGTTACAATACTACAGGAATAAATCACAGCAAAAGAAGAATACATAAACAACAAATGATGCGGTGCATCCCGATCCCATCATATAATCAGTAACAATATGAACATCCACCCTTATTACTCCTTGTTGCGGCGTGCAACCCGATCCCACCAGTCCACCCTTGTTACTCCTCAATATATCACCCTTATTCCTCATGTTGTGGCGTGCAACCCGATCCAACCTGTCCACCCTTATTACTCCTTGTTGCAGCGCACAACCCGATCCCACAAGACAATCACATTTCACCCTTATTCCTCCTGTTGCGACGTGCAACCCGATCCCACCATGTCAGTACCAATCACAGAATAAGAACAAGTATTTTATAATTTAGCTCAAAACTCTCCACAACATTTATACCTCAAACCACAACAATGGGAGATCTATAAATTATGAAACTTCACTAGTTAGTACTACACAACGAGACCAACCAAAGTGTACCATGAAGCACCAATAAACTAACTCAAACCGACAATGTAATATAATGAAACTACGGAACAATTAATACCTTCAATAGGGAAAACAACATTTAACAAGGAGGAATTAGACATGGGCGAAATACATAAAGCGCCCCTTTAAGTTTTCCTCAACGATCAACTGAACACCTCAACTGAGACCATTTCCAGCTAGACACTTTATTTATTCACAAAAGAAGATCAACTAAACACCCGACCATGTCAGACCCCATCGCGTAAAATACATTCTCTGGGACGCGAGTTGCCCAGCTAAAATTAGGTTTTTTATTTTCTTTTCCTAAAATAATGTGGACCCCACCTAATTTTACACTTCCTTCTGCTCCAATTTTCACGCCTCCTTCTCCTCTTCAATATCAAGCTTTACTGGTGAAAGGATCCAAAAGTATGTGCACTTGTGAGTGCAGTTATCCATTGTCTTGGTTGTAGATAAAAGATGTTCTCTTATTTGTCTTATATTATTTTTCAATTCAACATTTAATTTAATTTTATGGGACTTCGCAAATTAGGATTATGTAAGTAGATGCCGATTTGGTATTCCAAATTCGATTGTGGGCGAATTTTGAGGATAAAGAAATGGAGTTTTCAGTATATTAAGGTTGTAGAGGGAGTAATGGCATTTGGCTTTGTTGGTGAAGAAGACGACCGACAACAACGCCCAGAAAAACCAAAACTTGGTTTCTATAATGAAGAAGATGATATTGAGGATTGTTGATATTTCCAGATTTATTGCTCAAAAACTTGTAATTGAATACAAAAATGTGAACAAGAAAGCAGGAAAAAAATTAAAAATAAACGGTGGAGAATGAAAAAAAGATTTTGTTTTGAGCTGAAAAGTTTCTCTCAATTAGTATGAGAAGATATTAAAGCTTTAAAGCTTTAGGATTCCTCCATTGCTGCTGCTGTGTTGCAACTTCAGGTGAAGAAGAAGGGAAGTTCGGTTGGGAGCGGGCTCAGATGGTTTTTTTTTGTTTTAATCAAAATGACACGTGTCACTTTTTAATTGGTTCATTAAGTAAGTGTAATTCACGTATATGGTCCGCTGCACTAGGGTATTACTTGATATACTTAATAGCTACTTGAAATGTCAAAATGGTAAATGGGCCAGTTGAGGTGTTCAGAGATCGTTGAGGACAACTTAAAGGGGCGCTTTATGTATTTCGCCATTAGACATGGAAGCATCAATAAGCAAGTAGCAGTTAAGACAGGAAAATAATATATTAGGAACGGGGAAGGGAACGGGCTAAACAGATAATTTGGCGGCTCATAGGTACTCGTCACCTCACCTATATGCCACACACATGGAATTTCACATAGCAATTAAGTCGGGGATCCCTAATCCCTCAAGTAAAGGTTAGACCAAACACTTACCTCAATCCAACGGCCAACCCAAAGATCAAATATCTCTTTTCCTCTAGATTCCACCTCGGATCCACTCGTATCTAGTCAAAATTAACTTAATAACATCAATTGTTGCTAAAGAAATCAATTCCAATGCATAATCACAGGTTTCCCAACATTCTTTCCAAAAAGTCAAAAAAACTGACCCCGGGCCCGCTTGGTCAAAACTCGAGGTTCGGACCAAAATCCATTTAGCCACGAGCCCAAATATATAATTATTTTCGGAATCCGACCCCAAATCGAGGTCTAAATTCCCAAATTTGCAAAATCCCCAATTTTTCCCAAAATCCCTAATTCTACCATGACAACAACAACAACAATCCAGTAAAATTCCACAAGTGGGGTTTGGGGAGGGTAGTGTGTACGCAGACCTTACCCCTACCCCGAAGAGGTAGAGAGGCTGTTTTCGAAAGACCCTCGGCTCAAGATAATAAAAAGACAAAAGGAGAGAATATTAGATTCACCACGGAGATCATAGGAAAAATAGGAACATAAAATGCAAAAAAATTTTAGGGCTAGAAATCTAATGGGTGTTGATGAAAATTGAAGGAAATGAGTTAAACCTATGATTTGGTGTTGAAATCCCTCTTCAAAAATCGCTCTAGGTCGAGTTCTAGTGAAGAAGATATGAAAATTTGAGCAAATCCCGACTTAGGTTCTGTTTTAAAATCACTGGACATGTCTTCTTCGCGTACGCGAGAAACCTGTCGCGTTCGTGATGTGCAGCGGCCAAAGGCCTTCGCGTTCGCGAGATACCCAACGCGTTCGCGAAGGCATACTCCCCCCAGCCTCCGCGTTCGCGAGCCTAGTGTCGCGTTCGCGATGAGTAACTTTTCCCTCCCCCAGGTCCCATGTTTCGCGTTCGCGATAACCTGGTCGCGTTCGCGAAGGGTATTTCCCCCAACGCTCCGCGTTCGCAACCAGTGCTTCGCGTTCGCGTAGAAGGATTTCTCCTTCAGACCAACATACTCTTCGCGTTCGCGAGAGTCGCTTCGCGAACGCGAAGAAGGACATACCAGATGACCGCTGAAGCCAAAAACACCAAAATTTTCAAGTCTAAAACATCTCGTAACCTATCCGAAACTCACCTGAGCCCTCGGGGCTCCAAACCAAACACGCACACAAGTCTTAACACATCATACGAACTTGCTCGTGCGATCAAATCGCCAAAATAACACCTAGAACTACGCGAATTTAGCATCAAATTGCATGAAATTTTCAAATAAGTTCCAAAGTTCTATTTTCTCAACCAAAGGTCAAGTCACATCAAATCAGTCCCGTTTCTCACCAAATTTCACAGATAAGGTATAAATATCATAACGGACCTGTACCGGGCTTCGAAACCACAATACGGTCCCGTTATCAACAAAATCAATTATTAAACAAATTCTTAAAACCTTTATAATTTTAGTTTAACAATTTTCTTCAAAAATTCATTTCTCGGGCTATGGACCTCGGAATTCGATTTCAGGCATACGCCCAGGTCCCATATTTTACTACGGACCCTCCGGGACCGTCAAAATACGGGTCCGGGTCCGTTCACTCAAAATGTTGACCGAAATCAACAAAAATCACTTTTAAAGGCAAAACTTAATATTTTTCTCAAATTTTCACATAAAGGCTTTTCGAAAACGCGCCCGGACTACGTACGCAAATCGAGGAGAAAGAAAATGAGGTTTTGAAGGCCTCGGAACCCCGAATTGGGTTCTAAAACACAAGATGATATTTCGAGTCATCACAACCTCATACCAAACGACCCCTAGTCTATGATAAAAGATAGATGCATATCTAAAAAGAATAGACTTAGGACAACAGGAAATTATGTAGTAATAAATTAAACCAGGTGACACAAACAACAATAGTCGCATGAAAGACCAATTAACAGGGTACTCTTTAACATATTTCCCCAAAGGAATATAATTATGAATACATTATTATAATAGACAGTAGCTAGCACCAATTAATATGAGTTCCAGCTGTATCCGAGTACTAAAGGAGATTGGATACCTGTGTAACGTAGGGTTTGAAGTTTGAAGCTTAAGATTTAGAAAGCATATATCAGCAAACTGGAGAAAATAATCCATGCTAATTGAAGCAAATGTTGATGGAATCCAATTTCAATGGTCTTTATCGAGGACAATCTGCATATAGTGTCTTATCTATAGTAGTTCCCTTTTGTCCACAAATCATTAGTTAAAGCTATTAATGATAGCTCATTGTAGGTACTACAAAATGTTGTCCTTTGGTTTCTATACTAATTCTAGCTTTAAGTAACAATCCTCTCATTGGATTAACATCTAATCCGTGTGCCCTAATCTAGCCCGTCCCCTCCCTCAACTTCTTTTTTTTTTTTTTAATTAAAAAAGGCAGCATGTTATAAAGGTCCTGCTATACGTGGGGTCGGAGAAAAGATTGGGTCTAATCCTACATGAAATTATTTTCATGACTTGAACTCATAGTTCCCAAGTCATATGACGACAACTCTTACCGTTGCATCAAGGCTCATAAAATCCTTTTCCTTATACAAAAAAAGAAAAAGAAATGGCAAAATAACTCTTTAAGTCATTTTCAATCGAAAAAGATGATGTTGATACTTGAAATCAAGTGGATTTGAATATGGAATTGATTCCAAATCGAAATTGATGTTCATGTGAAGTACCAATTAAGTATAAATTGGGAATGGAAATAACCTTTAAAACAATCCATATTAGGTACGATCTCTAGTGGTGGGACGATATTTTATTCTCCTTACTAAACTCTACGAGTTAATATTCTTAATTATACCACATAGGATGAGAACTTTTGATTGATGGGACATTTTAGAGGCAATTCTTAAATATTTATTCTTAATACAACTTTTACATGGCATCTTTGGCAACGCCAAAGAATTTTAGCTGGAAGATTTTGATTGATCATACTCAAATTAGAAATATAAGAAGTCTTATCAAACAAATTGCACTTTATTGATTTTGAGTGTTCTTCTTGATCGATTCCTTCTGTTATAAGCACTGACAGTATAGATAATATTAACTTAATATTATTACATTAAATTCACCTACAACAATGCGATATATAACTTTTCATATCAAACATAATTATAGTAATCTAAAAAATAAAATAAATACATAAGCGCGTGTAAATTAAATTGATTCTCATTTTTTTTTTCCTGTACCAGAGAAAAACAACCTCTCTGTCTTATTAGAGATAAAGATAAGGTCTACGCATATGCTATCTTCCGCAGATCCTATTTGTGTGATTACACTGAGTTCATTGTTGTTATATTGGAGAAAAGAAGCAATTGCAGTGAGCATATACTAACCTCAATATCTATCACCATGTGTCCACCACCAAAGCATATAATTAAATCTCTTTCCTTTCTCCATTGTCCCAATAACCACCACGAAAACCTCTCCATTATTATTCCACAAGAAATTGCCACACAAGAATAATCTTTCAAGAAAGGGAAGACATGACCTTTCTGCCTCCATGTTGTCACACCAACGGAGTACACATAATCATTTTCTTTTTCCACCATATAATTGCCATATTCTCAGGCTATTAACTTTTTTTTTTTTTTTTTTTTGAGTATCTGTTCCCTAATTATCTATGGAATCAGTACTTAAAATCTACTGATTCAGTGCACTACAGAAAGGAAAAAGGAAAAAAAAATACAAACAAAATATGGTGATATTCTCTAGGGTTAGTTTTCCCTACGTGACAATTCCCCTTTTTTTCCCCAAGGCCACAGGAAAGCTACCAATCCAAAAAAGTAACTGACAGAACATGTTCTTTGCTCCCCGTTGTCTCCCTTCATATACTAGACTAGCTAGTTTCTCACCTACTTATTATTTACATGGCCATTTGGTTGCTGTATAAACTAATAGATTTTTTATTCACTAATTTATTACGTAATTTTCATGTCTTAAATAAAGTACAAAAGTTACATAGTGATGGAACTCGATAATCAAAATAAGGAGAAGTTGAAAAACGTCAAACATTTACATTCTGTTTAATTTAAGAAAGAATGAATGACGTCTGAAACTTTTGGCTTGAATCATGTGTCATAAGATTTAAGTGGCTATGGAGAAAATGATGAATATTAAAGCATATTATTAAGAATAAAATAAAAAAAGTTAAGTTGAATTATTTTTAAATATGCAAAGAAGTAATATTTTTGAATGCAAACTAAATAAGAAAGAGTATCATATAAAATAAAACATACGAAAATAGTAATAGTTAATCAAAGGTGTGTGTGTGTATATATATATATATATATATATATATATATATATGATTTAAGTGGGAACACTATTAATTTAAGTGGGATGGGACGGAGGGTAAAAAAGAGAAAAATATCATAAATACCGTAGAACTGTATCAATTCAGCACAATAAGGAGGATTTAAAGCACATTTCAAGAATAGGGTTGGCAGGACCTAATTACCAGCCATCTGATAGTTAGTTCCACCCGCCATAAGTGGCGAAGCCAGCAATTTACTCAAGGGTGTTCAAACTTGAAATAAGTAAAAAAAAAAAAAAAACAGACAAAGGGAGTTCAATATATGTTATATACCTCTAAAACTTAATATTTTACATATATACGCAATGTAATTTTCCAGCAAAGGGTGGTCAATTGACCACCTTAAGCAAAGTGTGGCTTCGCCCATGCCCGCCATTGCATTTTGTTTTGGTAAAAGAAATATAACAAAGAACTAAGGATTCTTGAAATGCGAAAATAATAAAAATGGTGGTTATTAGTTCATGAGTGACACCCCAATATAGAGGCACGAGCAGCTCAAATATAAAAGACAAAGTAGTACAAAGTTAAAAGTTAGTTACAGGGAGGGAGAATTAGTTACAGTTAGTTGAGATAGTTAGAATAACACAATTCAGTTAGAAGGAATCTGCTGTTGCTTTATCATTTGAATTACAATATAATGAGTACATATAGTGTTGTAAGCTACCGATTTCATTTCGCCAATCAATACATAAGGTTTCTTCCTAAATTCTCTCTTCTTCTTTACTAATTTCTCGAGTAATTCCCGAGGCCGTGCTGTGATCCTCGAGTTCAAATTGAATTCCTGCAATCGCATAACATTGGTATCATAGCCCTCGATCCTTGGAATCATGGAAAAAGGCACACGATCTTTTATGTTAGTAATAAAAACATTTTTAACAAGAAGTTGACAGCTGCTGCATTATGAAGTGGGTATATATTAAGGATATTGCTACCTTACTCTAATCTCTACACCCGTTGCAACTTGCATTCTGCTAACCTTCGATGAGAGAGGTATGATACGCGTAATCTAATTTGGACACTATCCTAATAAAAAAAGCTACGTGCGTTTCGATTTAATTTGAGATTTTACTTAAAAGGGAAATGTAAAAATATGTCAGTTTACTAGAGTGGCCGTGGTGAACTCACAAATTTAAAGTCATGATTGCTACTTCCACTAATCACAAAATATAAATATATAACTATTTGATCACGACATAAAAATTTAATATTGTCATTACAGGAAAAAAGAACTTCTATTCACAAGTCACCACATTGCAACTTTTCATATTCTGAGAAGGATAAATAATAGCTTCCTCTCTATATATAGGGGCAGATGTAGAATAACGGAGCCGGGTTCATCCGAACTCAATATTTTTAACGTTGGTTCAATTCTAAGAGCTTTAAATGTTAAACTCATATAATTTAAATTCTCACTTCTTCTTCTTCTTTACTGATTTCTCGAGTAATTCCTGAGGCAGTGCTGTGATCCTCGAGTTCAAATTGAATTCGTGCAATCGCGTAACATTGGTATCATAGTCCTCGATCCTTGGATCGTGGAAAAAGGCACACGATCAACTGACAATTTACTGAAAAAAATAGCCGACCTACGTGAATTGATGAAGAAATTAATAGTTGATGTAGGGGCTTTATCTGGTGAAGTTTTAGCTTTGAAGCAGTCGAATCAGGTAGTCCTTGAATTGACGGAACAGATGACTAATTCAAGGGAACACTAGAAATACAAATCCCCATTACCAGATGAAGGTGAACCTTCTGAAGCAAGATCTCATCGAGAGAGAAGCCCTACGAGCTGCAATCATCACAATTCCGATTTCTCTAGGTGATCTAGGATGGAATTTTTACGAATTAATGGTGAAGATCTAAGGTCATGGTAGTTCAAATCGATCAATTCTTCTCTATGAAAAAGGTAGTTTCTGAGAAAAAGGTTGAAGTAGCTGCATCACAGTTGGAAGGTGAAGCTATACAATGGCATCTCTTTTTCATGCGGTACAAGCAGTACCTACAACTTGTTACTTGGAATGAGTATGTAATAGCATTAGTTGAAAGGTTTGGAGCTGATTTCGATGATCCAATAAAAGAAATCAAAAAGATTAAACAAACTGAAAGTGCGAAGGAATATGATCGCGACCTACTCCGCACCAATAAAAGGTAGCAAGAGAGGGTTGCAATAGCTTTTACCCGATATGAGGGTCGGGATCGAATTCCTCAGGGAGCTAGAAAGGGAGTTGATGTATCTATTCACTCTAGAATCGTGTAATTGTTCCAAATGTCACTTCCAATATTTTTGGATTTTCTTTTATAAACTACTATTATCAAACTACTAATTGAAACTAAATTAGACTACAAGATGATTGCTAAAGTTGTATTTAATGGGGAGAAGGGCACTAGGGTCGTGACATCACCTAGGTGGCTAATTGACGGGTAGATGCTACTAAGGTTCGATTGACATAATTGAGGCTTATGCTATAACTGTTGCACAATTTTACCCACTCTCACACCTCTCGGTAGAGAGAGTGATTTTGCCCGATTGACTCTCTCGAGACCAAATGGGTAGGCAAATTAGATCAAGCAGCTAGGGTTCAAGTAGGGTGATTACTCTCTCGAGGTATAACCCGTTAATTGGGACTATCATTTCTCATGAGTCCATCCCAATTCCTTGTTGGGTCAATTTTGGAGACTTAGACTCTCTTTCTCAAGAAGAGTCAAATCAACAAAGCTCAAATCAGTGTTTGCAACCACCAATTCATAGATTAAAACATAAAATAAACCCAAATAGCAAACACCCATAGTCAATCTAACCCTAGATGCCAACACCCATCAATTACCCACACTAGGGTTGAGCCACAACCCTAGCTAATGGGTTTAGCTACTCATGCTTGAAGAAGAAAATAAAAAAATAGATGAAGAACAAGACATATTAATTAAATGCTAAATTAAAATACAAGAATCTATCGTTAATTTGAAGCTAAGATGCCAAAAATGGCTACAAAATAGGTCTCACGAGCGCAGCTCAAAGTCTGGAATTAACTGATGACCTAAAAATGGTAAAATGTTTTATTTATACTAGGCTGGAAAAACTGGACAAAAATACCCCTGCGGGGTCAGTGCGGGCCGCATGAAATGGACCGCGGCTGCACTAGGCTCTTGAACTTCAACTCCGGGCTCTCTAAACTTGGGCTCCGCGGACCGCGTAGAATGGACCGCGGCCGCGGAGGTCTCTACTGCGGTCCGCACAGATATGACCGCGGACCGCCCTGCTTGGATCAAGGCAGAATTCACCTCTCTAAATCTCTCTTCCGCGGACCGCACCAAATGGTAGTGCGGCCGCGAAGCCTTCACCGCGGCCCGCTAAATGTGTACCGCGGCCGCGTTGCCTTAAGCCCATTTTAGCCATCTCTCTGAACCTACCTAGTGCGGACCGCATAAAGTCGAATGCGGCCGTACTAGGCCTTTTTGCCCTCAGTTTGCCTTGTCTTTGATACTTGAGCAGGTTTCACTCCCTTTGAGCCGATCTTTGACATTTCGTCACTTTGTCGATCAAACCTGCAATCAAGCACAATTATTAGCCTTTTGGGACTATTTTGTGACAGTTTATAACCAAAGCATAAGCAAGAAGGAGCATAAAACACGTTAAAATCCCTAGTTATCAACTCCCTCAAACTTAAGATTTTGCTTGTCCTCAAGCAAATAAAATAAGACCCATCCCTTAAGGTAAAATCCAAGAATTTCCAGCTATCTTAAAGTAACCTCAACAAGTATCAATTGGGACTAACAATTGCCCTCAATACGAATGCATCATTAACAACCTTTAACCTTTGAAAAAAAATATGGATCAAGTGTGACACAAGAGCATCAAAAGTTGACTCAACACATCAAAGAACTCTATCAATTACTTTGGTCATTGTGGAACCCAAACTCACACATCCTCAACTCTCCCTAAGCAAACCTCACATTTTTAGAGTATTGACACACAAATTGAGGTTAATGGGAATTCACTCATCTCTCTCAAGAAAAGGTTACAAGTCCGGCTCTAGGTAACATATGCTTGCCCCTTATGTAAGTATCCACTAATGTAAGCTTCATTCAACTCAAGATCATATAGGGCTTTTGTGGAGTCATTATAAAGGCTTTTGGTTCAGGGTAGGAAATGTTTTGGTCTAAGTGAGTTCCATCTTCCCTTAAGCACTTCTTTTGATTCATTTGGCGCAATTCACTTGACTCTTTGAGTCATTTCCCCTCTTTCCAAGGGGTTAGAGAGACTCATTGTCACTCTTTCTTATGCATTTCAATTCTTTTCTCCTTTTTCACTTTTCCACACCTTTCTTTCTTTTACTTTTCTTGAATCCCTTTTTATTCTTTCTCACATTGAGCATTCTTTTTGTCTTTTTGCTTTTCTTTCTTTTTCATTGCCTTTCCTTTTCTTCATTTTTGTACCTTATACCACTTTGTTGTCATCCTCGTTTCTCCCCCCAAACTTATATTTTTGCCATGTGCTCAAGGAAAGATCGGGTGCCAAGAGAGGGTATCTTTCAGAACGGGTGTAGGCTTGTAACATGGTTCTTGAAAGAAAAAGGTCCAAGGCTCAAAAGGTTTAACTAGGGATCATATCATTGGTAGGCTATGGAATTTGTTCAACTATCATTTGGATCAAGGAGAGCCTATAATCACGTCTCAAGTCAAAATTCACTTGAGATTTCGCCTCAACAAACATTCAGGGCAAGTTCTAGACCAATGGCTCGGGACTTGGACTTGCAATTCAATTACTCACCACACAAGCTAAGGGATTTCTAAAGACATAGAGTCGGGGGCCCACAACGACCTTAGATACGATTTGAGCACAAAATGGTCCCGACAAATCACTTGATGATTATCGGTCAACACAAGAGTCTCAAGGCCACGACTTTCACCATAAAACACAACAATTTATTTTTGACCATAAGATCAAAGGAAAATGTGCTAGGCCCAAATGAAGCTTTGCTTGAGGTACCCTTAACTACAAACTACTAAAAACAAAAAGAAAAACGCACTCTAACCCTTAAGAAGGTTGTCACACCATCTATCATTGGGAAGAGCCACCCGGTTTACACAACACTCCACCTTTGAAAAGAACCGTGGCATTAAGAAAACCGAAGGCTTATTGCAAATTTCAAAAACAAGAAGCTACGAATGCCAAATATGAAGCTAAAAATGAAATTTTTTTGCGGAAAATAGAACAAATATATATAAGAGGGGATCTGAATATACAATAGACGGGATGAATATATACAATAAAGTGTAACTTTATATACAGACCAAATGAAAATCAAGAAACTATAAAATGGTATCAATATATACAGCAATCCAAAAATGAAGGGCGCACCCCCTCGAATAAAAGCTGGCATTGTCCCCAATGCCAACTAGTCCAAATAAGCACTAAAAAGATAGAAAAAGGATATAGAAGGCTCCCTAAGCCGTGTCTGTCTGCATAGGATCATGGGTGGTCCCTGGGTCCTCTGTGGGCTCGGGAACCTCAGACTGGTTCCTGGTGGTCTGCTCTGCTGCTACTGGGACCTGGGCCTAGACCTGGACAGGCTCTGGAACTGGTACATCCTATGGCTGACTGGAGGAAGCCTCCGGTGGGTCCGCCAACTGGATGATGGCATCATCTGCTCTAGGGACCGTCCTCCTCCTCTTCGGAGGCCTCTGGGTCTGCTCCGGCTGGGGATAAGCTGCTGGGATTGGATCATCAAGCAACAAGTCCAAAGGCAGTTGGTCTGCCTTCAATCTATCAATATCTGCCCGCAGCTCCTTCACGGACTCCTTTGAGGCCCGTGTCTTCCGTAGCTTCCTATGCTCCTTAGCAAGCTCCTTGAGAGCCTTGCTATGTGAATCCACTGCCTTTGTGAGAGCAGCCTGAGTGCCGAGGATCTTCTTTTGGTTCTCAAGTATCTCTTTGAGCGCATCCTCGATCTACTGGGGTACCTGTGGGGCTGGGGGAGCTGACTGAGCTGCTACAGTAGCAGTCAATATGGACAACTTAGATGACACTGTGGACATCCAGTTGTTGATACTGGCAAGGGCCTGGCTCAGTCGGTGGGTAGTGATGGGATGGGCCCGGCTAGATAGAATCTCCGAGCCTGCTGATGTCGAAGGGCCAGGAGGAATGGCTGCGGAAGTGGAAGGTCCGGGAGGCATATCAGCAGAAATGGAGGTAGGCTCAGTAGGGACCTCTACCACAACTGGCTCTTTAGACTGGCCAGTTGGGGCAGAAGTAGGGGCTTTGTAGTTCTTGTNGTCGAACTACTTTCGTTGCGTCCTTCGGTCAAGACGTCCTTTTACGTAGCCTTGCCACNTGTGAACTCACTGCCTTTACCAAATCAGCCTGAGTACTGAGAATCTTCTCCTGGTTTTCTAGAATCTTCTTCAATGCATCCTCAATGGACTGTGGGACCTGTACTGGCTGAGGAGCTGACTGAGCTGCAATGGTGGAGGTCAAGGTAGACAACTTGGATGAAGTTGTATACATCCAGTTGTTCAGGCTCTGAAGTAGCCGGTGGGCAGTGATAGGATGGGCCCGGGAAGATGGTATCTCCTGGCCAGCTGAAGTAGAGGGACCTGGGGGAATGTCAGCTGAAGTGGAAGGTCCTGGAGGCATAGCTGCAGTAGTGGAGGCAGGCTCAGATGGGGCCTCTACCACAACTGGCTCTTCATACTGGCCAGTTGGTGCAGAAGCAGGTGCCTTGTAGTTCTTGTCCTTGGGGTTGTCTGGCCCCTTCAAACTATACCATGAAAATGGAACTACTGGTTTGGCCTTGACATCATAGGACTTCTTTTCCACCTCCAAGTCCCGGAAATACATAGTGAGGGTGTGGGGGTAAGGATAGTTCCTGTCGTGCTCTGCACCTACTAAGGAGATAATGCGGGTCATCACATTCCCCACATTGATGGGGTATCCTGCCATGATGGAAGCAACCAATACAGCCCGGTGGAGTGGGATGGTCTGGTCATGGGTAGTGGGGTCCAACCGACTGCACACAAAAGTCAACCAACCCCTAGACTCAAAGTTTAGGGTCCTCCTTAGTATTTTTACCCCCGCAGTCAACCACTCAGGAACGGTACCTGGGATTGCCAGGTACTGAGCTAACCATGGACGAACCCCCTCGCCCATCTCCAACTTCGCCAGATATAGAGTCTCGTCCTCATCATTGAACCCCAAGTAATCATTCAAAGACTGCCCGTCGAACAACACCTTTTTGTCCCAAACCTTGGTCACTTTGGAACCCTTGACGATGTGGGCCACATTACAATAAAATTCCTTGACCATATGTTCATTTGCATCTATACAGTTCTCCGTAAATATTTCCCAGCCCGATCTAGTTCTAAATTGCCTCTGCACGTCAGGGTTATGGGGTAGTAAGTCTTTGTCAATAAAACTCCTCTCCGGTATCAAGTGTCTCACCGGCCACCACTCCCTAAAATTGTGGTATGCTATCTCGCTCACAAATCTATCTTCCCACACAGCGGGCTTCCTAGTTTGGGCAATGCCTCCCACTTGAGGCTCACCACCCCCAGCTTCCTGCACCTCCTCCTCATCTCCGCTTGCACTCTCCCCAGATAATGAAGCTGTGGGGGAGGTGGAGTCGTCCCCACTACCTGCTTCCGACCCCTCAGATGAATTAGAAACGACATTAACTGGCCTCCGAATAGTGGGTGATGGAGGAGGAGTGTCATCAGTGAATTGGAGGTTGGTGACGATATGAGTTGGGACTGAGTATGA
Source organism: Nicotiana attenuata (assembly GCF_001879085.1). Classification (NCBI taxonomy): domain Eukaryota; kingdom Viridiplantae; phylum Streptophyta; class Magnoliopsida; order Solanales; family Solanaceae; genus Nicotiana; species Nicotiana attenuata. The sequence continues at coordinate 48,588,895 of NC_031995.1, forward strand.
GGAGATGTCTTGGGAGGGCACATACTCACTCCCCGAAGAATGGGAAGCAGCTCTATCTGCGACTTTTATCAGCTTTCGGGTTTTCTTTACGTTTTCCCGCACTTGGGGAGTGAGTTTGACTATTCTCTTTCCTTTGCCGCCTCGGGAGGAATCACCTCTCCCGGGTTGTTTTGATCCTTTGCCTCCTCGTTGTTTAACCATTGTTTGCAAGCACAAATATCTAACTTTGTTTGTATCAGCATAGGCAGTGGATCAATTGTGGAAAATGAATTGCAAAACAGAAGCCAACAGTTGTAGAAAAAAGTTGCAGAAACAGTGCACCGCGGCCCGCACAAAAAGGAGTGCGGCCGCACCGGAGGCACCGCGGACCGCATAAAAGCCACCGCGGTCCGCATTGGGGCAAGGTCTAGAAAAAACACTTCTCTGAATCTCTCCACCACGGCCTGCACAAAGTGATATCGCGGCCGCGGTGGGTCAGCACGGACGGCACAAAGTGCAATGCAGCCGCGCTGGGCACAGTTCAACTTTCAGAACATAAGCACTGCGGTCCGCACAAAGTTGTACTGCGGACCGCATCAGGGCACCGCGGACCGCACTAAAGTGACCGCGGTCCGCGGAGAGTGCTAAGTCAAGGCACTGAGTTAGGGTTTCTAATTTTTGCAATATTGTTCAACTTTTCACCTAACTTTGTCCCTACTCAATTTACCAAGTTAATAATACTCTTTAGGAACAGAAAAATTAACAAATACACGAACCTACGCTAACAAATAGAGAAAATTGGGAAGAAGAAGAAGCTATGGGCTACTGTAAATGAAACAAAAACTAAAATTAAGCACAAAGAGATGATTGAGATGTTACCAGATGTGTATATGTAATGCAAGTAATCACACTAAGCAAGAGTTACGGTCAAAAGAGAGGATGAACAGTAAAAAGGAGCTCTGAGAGTTTAGGTTTCGAAAAGGGTAAAAGGAGACCCTTGAGGTCTATTTATAGAGAAAGGTGTGGGACCTAGTCTTACCTACCAGCGCGGCCGCACAAAACGGACCGCGGACCGCGCTGGGTTTGTTCAGAAGAAGACTGAGAAGGCAACCTCCGCGGCCCGCACAAAACAGACTGCGGCCGCGGAGGTTCACCCGGTCTGCACTAAATGCAATGCGGCCGCAGTGGCAAACTTCAGAGAGTACCTCACTTGGCTTTCACCAATGCGGACCGCACAAAGTGCAATGCGGCCACACTGGCAACTTCAGAGACTGTTCCATTTTTTCAAAATGTTTTGCACTGCCTCAACACAATTCCTGCAACATCTCACAACCAATTAGCCCAACAATCAATCCTATTCTACCAAGAAAATCAAAGAAAATAAAAAGAAAAACACATGGGTTGCCTCCCAAGAAGCGCCTGATTTAACGTCGCGACACGACGTAGGTTACTATCACATCATTTGAAATGAACAACAGCCACCACATGGCTATCATCAACCTTCCCAAGATAATGCTTGACACGGTGTCCATTCACTCTAAAGACTTCACCACTTTTGTTATTCAAATCTAGTGCACCAAACGGGGTCACACATACAACTTCAAATGGTCCACTCCACTTTGATTTCAGCTTTCCCAGAAACAACCTTAGACGAGAATTGAACAAGAGGACCAAATCACCAACTTTGAACTCCTTTCCACGAGCATATTTGTCATGAAGGTACTTCATCTTGTCCTTATACAAGGACGAACTAGAGTATGCATGGAACCGGAATTCATCAAGTTCATTGAGTTGTTCAACACGAAGATTAGCCGCAACATCCCACTCAAGATTAAGCTTCCTCAAGGCCCACATGGCCTTATGCTCCAACTCCACTGGTAGATGACATGCTTTCCCAAACACCAACTGATACGGTGACATACCAATTGGGGTCTTGTAAGCGGTCCGGTAAGCCCATAGAGCATCATCTAACTTTTTAGACCAATCGGTCCTATTGACATTGACAGTTTTGGACAAAATACTCTTGATCTCCCTGTTAGACACTTCAACCTGGCCACTTGCTTGAGGATGATAAGGTGTAGAGACTTTGTGGTTGACATTATACTTGGAAATCAAGGTATCAAAATCTCTATTATAAAAATGCGATCCTCCATCACTAATGATTGCCCGGGGTGTACCAAACCTTGTGAAAATGCTCTTCTTTAGAAATGACACCACACTCCTAGCTTCATTGTTGGTTAAGGCTACGACCTCAACCCATTTTGACACATAATCAACCGCTACAAGAATGTACGTGTTCCCACACGAGCTAACAAAAGGGCCCATAAAATTGATACCCCATACATAAAAGATATCAACTTCAAGAATTGTGTTCAGAGGCATCTCATCTTTCTTGGAAATCCCGCCCGCTCGTTGACATTGATCACATCTTTTCACTAGATCACTTGCATCTTTGAACAAGGTTGGCCAATAAAAACCACAACTCAGAACTTTCGAAGCCGTCCTCACCCCTCCATGATGGCCACCATAGGGGGAGGAATGACAAGCCTCCAAAATACTCACTTGCTCTCCCTCCGGGACACACCTTCGAATCACACCATCCGTGCAAATCTTGAACAAGTATGGCTCATCCCAATAGAAGTCCAGACTATCCCGTTTGAGCTTCTTCCTTTGGTTAAAAGAGAGCTCACACGGGATGATGCCAGTCACAATGAAATTAGCAATATCCGCAAACCATGGCATATCACACATTGACACAGAAAGTAGTTGCTCATCGGGGAATGTATCATTGATCTCCAAGCCATCACACGGCCTTCCTTCCTTCTCCAAGCGGGACAAATGATCCGCGACTTGGTTTTCACTATCTTTCCGGTCCACTATTTCCAAATCAAACTCTTGAAGAAGTAACACCCATCGCATTAACCTTGCCTTGGAATCTTTCTTGGTCATCAAATACCTAAGGGCAGCATGGTCGGTGTGCACTATGACTTTGGCCCCCATAAGATATGGCCAAAAATTTTCCATGGCGAACACAATAGCCAACAATTCCTTCTCCGTCACCGTGTAGTTGCGTTGAGATTCATTCATAGTCTTGCTTGCATAGTACACGGGATGAAACATTTTGTTCACTCTTTGACCCAAAACTGCCCCAACCGCAACATCACTCGCGTTGCACATGAGCTCGAAAGGCAAGCTCACCAATTGGGTGCGGTAATGATCAGGGTAGTTGTCAACTTATGCTTTAGAAGTTCAAAGGACTCCATACATTTCTCATCAAACAAAAACTTAGCATCTTTCTCTAGCAACTTGCAAAGGGGATTCACAACCTTCGAACATTCCTTGATAAACCGCCGGTAGAACCCCGCATGCCCAAGGAAACTTCTTACCCCTTTGATAGAAGTGGGGCGAGGAAGCCTTGAAATCACCTCAATCTTTGCTTTGTCTACTTCAATCCCATGCTTAGAAATTTTGTGACCCAAAACTATACCCTCTTCAACCATGAAGTGGCATTTTTCCCAATTAAGAACGAGATTGGTGTCTTCACATCGGGCCAAGACTCTATCCAAATTTCCCAAACACTCTTCAAATGAATCACCAACCACAGTAAAATCATCCATAAAGACCTCCAAAATGTCTTCCACCATGTCGGTGAAAATAGCCATCATGCATCGTTGGAAGGTCGCCGGAGCATTGCACAACCCGAACGACATCCGGGAGAAAGCAAATGTACCATATGGGCAGGTGAATGTGGTTTTCTCTTGATCCTCCGGAGCAATTAAGATTTGATTATAACCCGAATATCCATCCAAAAAGCAATAAAAGGCACGCCCCGCAAGGCGATCAAGCATTTGGTCAAGGAATGGCAAAGGGAAATGATCCTTGCGGGTTACCTTGTTTAGCTTGCGGTAGTCAATGCATACTCGCCATCCGGTAACTGTCCGTATGGGAATAAGTTCATTGTTGTCATTTTTCACCATAGTCATCCCACCTTTCTTCGGCACACATTGCACCGGAGAAGTCCATGAGCTATCGGAGATTGGATACACCACACCTGCATCTAGCCACTTGATCACTTCTTTCTTCACCACTTCTTGCATTGCCTCATTGAGCCTCCTTTGATGTTCTAAGGAAGGCCTTGCATCATCCTCCAAAATAATTTTGTGCATGCAAAATGCGGGGCTTATTCCCCGAATATCCGCCAGAGTCCATCCAATTGCCCTTTTTCGCCTTTGAAGCACCGCCAAAGTGGCCTCAACCTGCATGTTAGTAAGGCAAGAAGAAAGAATAACTGGTAAAGTTGAATTAGAGCCCAAGAATTCATACCTGAGGTGTGGAGGAAGTGGCTTCAACTCCAACACCGGTGGCTCCTCAATTGATGGTTTGGTTGGTGGAGTTTTCTGATTTTCAAGATCCAAAGACAATTTTCTCGGCTCATAGGAATAAGAGCCCATCCCATGTAATGCATTGACACACTCCACTCTGCTTGCATCATCATTGACATCAAGATTTAATAGCACGGCCTCAAGGGGATCCTCCACGTTAATCATAGAACTTGTGTCATCCACTATCACAGCTGTGACAATGTCCACAAATGAGCACACCTCGGTGCTATTGGGTTGCTTCATGGATTTGCAAACATGGAAGACGACCTTCTCATCCCCCACTCGGAAAGTTAGTTCACCCGCTTCAACATCAACCAATGCCTTCCCCGTTGCAAGGAAAGGTCTCCCTAGAATAATTGGGACCTCATAGTCCACCTCACAATCCAAAATCACAAAGTCCGCCGGCAGGATAAATTTGTCCACCCGGACAAGCACATCATCAACTATACCCAAAGGACGCTTCATTGATCTATCTGCCATCTGTAATCTCATGGAAGTTGGCCTTGGTGGCCCAATACCTAGAGTCTTGAAAACTGAGAAGGGCATTAAATTGATGCTTGCCCCAAGATCACATAAAGCTTTGGCAAAGTCTGCACTACCAATAGTGCAGGGGATAGTGAAAGCACCGGGATCCTCTAATTTCGGGGCCATTGAATGTACTATGGCACTAACTTGGTGGGTCATCTTGATAGTTTCACAGTCCATTGATCTTTTCTTTGTAACCAAATCTTTCATGAATTTAGCATAACCAGGCATTTGCTCCAAAGCCTCCACCAGAGGCACGTTGATGGATAAGCTCTTCATCATGTCAATGAACTTTTTGAATTGGTTGTCACTTTTCTGCTTGGCTAGCCTTTGAGGATAAGGCGGAGGTGGTCTAGGCAAAGGTGCCTTGGCTTTTGGCACCACCGGCTCCGGCATGTCAATTAAGTGCTCCCTAGACGGGTTCACGGCCTCTTGAGTTTCCACCTCGGCTTCATTAATGTCAATCCTCACTTCATTGTTCACATTATCATCAACCACATCTTCAACTACCAAAGGAACATCATTTTCTTGCAACTCAACATCATCATCAACAACTTGCTTTTGTTTCGAGGCATTCACATCACCGCCTCTCCCACTTCGTGTTGTAACCGCCATCACATGATTGTTCCCACCCTTAGGGTTCACTACCGTATCACTTGGTAGAGCACCCTTTGGGCGAGTATTCAACGATTGAGAGATTTGGCCTAATTGCACCTCTAAATTCCGGATAGAGGTATTGTGGGAAGCCAATTGAGCATCGGAATCTTGGTTCTTCTTCATCATTTGTTCGAACATCATTTCTATTCTTCCCATATCATTACCCGAAGAACTAGATCCTTGAGATTGAAACGGAGGTGGATTATTCGGTTGTTGGTACATCGGGGGCCTTTGAAAGCCTTGCCCCCGATTGCCTTGATTTCCATTGTTGTTCCACCCGCTTTGACCATTGTTGTTCCAATTGTTGTTATTACCATTCCAATGCCCTTGGTTGCCTTGATTGTTGTTCCCCCAATTACCGCCTTGGTTGTTGTTGTTCCAATTACCACCACCTTGTTGTTGATTGCCCCAATTTCCTTGGGGTCGCCATTGTTGGTTTGAAGAGTTGCCTCTATTGCCTTGATAGTTGTTAACATATTGTACCTCTTCATTTTGCTCATCATACCCATCATTTTGAAACCCATCACAATCATCATCAAATTAATTCCCTTGATTTTGTTGCCTTCTTTGCCTTCTCTTGTTGGTAAGCAAATTAACACTTTCCATAGCATTCACTTGGCGAGGGTTTTGGACTTGTTGCAACTGTGCCTTAGCCAATTGATTCATAGTAGTTGTCAACTCCGCTATAGCCTGCCCATGGTCGTGTAACTCCTTATGCAAATGAATAACCGTAGGGTCACCTTGGGGAACATTGGCTCTACTTTGCCATGCGGAAGATATGTCTGCCATCTCATCAAGAATCTCGCAAGCTTCGTCATAAGACAACTTCATGAAATTACCCCCGGCCAATTGATTGACTATGCATTGATTTGTAGTATTGATGCCCCGATAGAAGGTTTGTTGAATCATCGCCTCGGTCATATCGTTGTTTGGGCATTCTTTTACCATTGTTCTAAACCGCTTCTAAATCTCATGTAAGGGTTCCGTGGGTTCTTTCTTGAAAGCCAATATCTCATCTCGAAGTGCCGCCATGTGCCTGGGTGAGAAAAATTTAGCAATAAATTTATCCGCCAACTCATCCCAAGTTGTGATGGAATGGTTGAGGAGTCTCTCTAGCCAATCCAATGCCTTTCCCCGAAGTGAGAACGGGAAAAGTCTCAACCTAAGAGCATCTTCAGACACATTCGTCTGCTTGCTACCCCAACATATATCCACGAACCCTTTTAGATATTTGTAGGCATTTTGATCCGTAGCGCCCGTGAAATACCCACGCTGCTCAAGTAAGGTCAACATCACATTAGTTATCTGAAAATTGCCCGCCCGGATTCTGGGTGGGACAATAGCACTTGCATATCCTTGGTTCGGTAGCACCCGAGGAACCGCTCTTGGAGGTGGCGGAGGAGGGTCTGGAACGTTGTCATTAGCATTGGCCTGGCGGCCTCGTCGTGGACCGGGAGGTACAAGAGGCACCTCATCCTCTCCAATTTCATCTACCTCCTCCCCCGCAAGTACATTTCCAAGAGGGTCATTAGCATTTAAAGCCATTGGGTACCTGTAGTAATCACACACACAAATTAGTAACAAAGAAGGAAAGAAGAACAACACACAAAACTAACTAAATAGATAGCCAAAATCGTTAGCTCCCCGGCAACGGCGCCAAAAAGTGATCGCTGCCAACTCAGCACCACTAAAAAGTAGCGAGAGAGGGTCTCAATAGCTTTTACCCGATTTTGGGTCGGGATCGAATCCAAAGAGAGCTAGGATTGGAGTTGAGTATCTATCTAGTTTAGGATCGCGTGTGTGTTCTTAATTGATCTTCTTATAATTTTTGGGGTTTTCTTTATATTATACTATTATCAACTACTAATTGGAAATGCAACTAGATTACGCTAAGAGATAATTGCTAAGAGTTGTATCTAATGGATTAAGTGGCACTAGGGTAGTGACTTTCACCTAGGTGGCTAATTGGCGGGTAATTGCTTCTAAAGCTTGATTGACATGATTGGGGAAATATGTATAGCCGTTGCACAATTTTACCCACTCTCACACCTCTCGGTCGAGAGAGTGATTTTGCCCAATTGACTCTCTCGAGACCAAATGGGTAGGCAAATTAGCTCAAGCAAATAGGGTTCAAGTCGGGTAATTACTCTCTCGAGATTTAACCCTTTAATTGGGACTATCAATTCTCTTGAGTCCATCCCAATTCCTTGTTGGGTCAATTTTGGAGACTTAGGCTCTCTCTCTCAAGAAGAGCCAAGTCCACTTAGCACAAACCAGTGTTTGCAACCACCAATTCATAAATTAAACCATAAAATTGACCCAAATACAAACACCCTTAGTCAATCTGACCTTAAATCACAACACCCATCAATTACCCACACTAGGGTTGAGACACAACCCTGATAATGGTTTTAGCTACTCATGCTTGAACAAGAAAATAGAGAAATAGATGAAGAAAAAGACATATTAATCAAACACTAAAGAAAATACAGAGAATCTATCGTTAGAGTTAAGCTAAAATGCCCAAAATGGCTACAAAATAGCTTCTCACGAGCGCATCTGCTGTTCTAAAATAACTGATACCCTAAAAATAGAAAAAGGTTCTATTTATACTAAGCTGGAAAAACTGGACAAAAATGCCCCTGCGGGGTCAGTGCGGGCCGCACAAAATGGACTGCGGCCGCACTAGGCTCTTGGACTTGCAATCTTGGCTCTCTGAACTCAGGCTCCGCGGACCTTGCAGAATGGACCGCGGCCGCGGAGGTCTCTAATGTGGTCCGCACAAATATGACCGCGGACCGCGCAGCTTGAAGCATAGCAATTTTCACCTCTCTGAACTTCTCTTCCGCGGACCGCACATAATGGGTAGTGCGGCCGCGGAGCCTTCACCGCGGACCGCACATAACGGAGTGCGGCCGCGTTGCTTAAAGCCTTGATTTCTGACTCTCTGAATCTCTCTAGTGCGGACCGCACAAAGAGTAGTGCGGCCGCACTAGGCCTGTTCTCTTGAGTTTTGCCTCGTTTTAGGTACTTGAGCAGGTTTCACTCCTTTTGAGCCGATCTTTGATATTTCGGCACTTTGTCGATCAAACCTGCAATCAAGCAATACTTACGAGCCTCTTGGGACTATTTTGTAATAATTTATAATCAAAGCGTAAGCAAGAAGGAGCATAAAATACGTCAAAATCCCTAGTTATCAGGCTGCTGTAAAGGTAGCATACTTGGAAAACCGATGCACCATAACCAAGATAGTTGTGAGATCTCCGACCATGGGCAATCCGGTGATGAAATCCAGGGAAATACTTTCCCAAGGTCTCTTTGGGACAGCTAGTGGTTCCAAGAGTCCCGCTTCTGTCTGTCGGTCCGACTTGTCCTTCTGGAATACTAGACAAGTCTTCACATACTGAGCAACGTCATCGGCCATTTGAGGCCAATAATATGCACGGCGAAGTAATGCCATGGTGCGGTCTTCACCGAGATGGCCAGGCCGCAAAGTATCGCGACATTCCGCCGGAAGAGTCCTTCACAGATCTCCTCCTTTAGGAACATAAAGTCGGTTCCCTTTCACTTTCAGGAAACCATCTTCCATGTAGAACTGGCGAGTCTTGCCCTGTACTACCAAATCAACCAAATACTGTACAGTAGGATCCTTGATGAGTAGATCCTGTATCTGGTCCTTGATGGTGGTGGCCACTTCACTCCCCCTAGGGTGGCGAGTAGGCACACTGATGCTAGATCAGCTCTCCGACTGAGCGTATCAGCAACATGATTGATCTTCCCATTTTGGTACTCCGGGTTGAAGTGGAATTCTGCTAGGAGTTCCTGCCACCTGGCCTGTCGACCATTCGGGTTTGGCTGGGTCATGAAATGACTAATAGCTGTGTTGTCTGTCTTGACCACGAACGGGGTTCCCAGCAGATAGTGCCTCTAAAGGCTTAAGCAAATGGACGACAGCCAATAATTCTTTCTCATGGGCGGCATAGCGCCGCTCTGCATCCTTCAACTTCCGGCTCTCGTATGCTACAGGATGCTCTTCTTGTAGGAAGACTCCGCTAAGAGCATAGTCGGAGGCATCCGTTTGTACCTCGAATGGATTGGCCAAATCAGGGAGGGCCAAGACGGGGCTACTAGACATAGCCGCTTTCAATGCGTTGAAGGCCTCCACTCGCCTGGGTCCCCAATCCCAAGGCATGACCTTCTCGAGGAGTTCTATCAATAGCACTGCAACAAGGGAGTAGTTTTTCACAAATTGCTGATAGAAGTTGCATAGGCCAAGGAACGCCCTCAAGGAGTGGATATACTTAGGCGGCGGCCAATCTGTGATAGCCTGAATCTTCTGTTGGTCCATCTTAATCCGCCCTTCCTCGATGACATGTCCGAGGAAGTCAATCTATTTTTGAGCAAAGGAGCACTTGGACAGCTTCGCATATAGTTCATGCTCCCGCAATCGGGCTAGGACCTTTCGCAAGTGCTCCAGGTGTTCTTCAAGTGTTTGGCTATATACCACAATGTCATCCAAGTAGACCACCACGAGTTCGTCAATGTACTCTCGGAAGACTTGGTTCATCAGGGTGCAAAATATGGCTGGAGCGTTAGTTAAGCCGAACGGCATAACCAGGAAGTCGTACGACCTATATCTTGTCACATAGGTCGTCTTGTGCTCATCACCCTCTGCAATCCGAACTTGCCAATGACCTTTCTTCAGGTCTATCTTGGTGAACACCGTCGCACCACCCAGTCTATCGAACAAGTCTGCCATTAGCAGAATAGGGTACTTATTCTTCATGGTGATTTTGTTTAGAGCCCGATAATCCATACAGAGTCGCAGGCTGACATCATGTTTCTTTTGGAATAGCACAGGGGACCGTATGGGGACTTGGAGGGCACGATGATCCCTGTGTCTAGCATTTCCGTCAATTATCTCCCGAAGCTCGGTGAGGTCGGGTTATGACATTCTGTAAGGCGCCCGGGCGGGTGGCTTCACGCCCGGCACCAACTTCAATCTCATGGTCCACAGTACGCCTAGGCAGGAGTCACTTTGGCATGTCTTGTGGCATGACATCTTCAAACTCCAGCAGTAGCTCCTTCACGGGTGCAGGAATGGGACCCCAGGAGCGTTCTATATCTTTAATGCAAAGGGTTGCCAGGAACGTAGGTTCATGTCTTTTGACCCCTTCTTCAACTGCAAGGCCGAGATGTTCTCAGCGGCCATCTTTATGGGAATGCGCAGGATAATGTAGGGCTTGGCCCCATTTGTTCCCATCATCACTAGCATGTCTGCATACGGTACGGGCATGGTGTTGGTTTGCCTTAGGAATTCCAACCCAACTATCAACTCAAAGTCATCTATGATCACCACTCGCAGGTTGAATTTTCCTTCATAAGGGCCAAGCTTCACTGGTACCTCTTTGGCTATCTCGCACACTGGCTGAGGAGGTGAGTTGATAGCCTTGACACGACTTCCACCCTTTCCTACAACTAGACCAAGGCGCTCCACCTGAGTCGAGGCTAAGTAGTTATGGGTAGCACCCGTGTCTATCGTCGCCTGAATGGGCTTGCCATTTACATTCATCTCGACGAACATTAAGGTCCTCTATTGTTTAAGAGGAGTCCCCTCATCCGCCTTCTTTTTCCTTTTCTTGGTGATTGGACAGGGTCCAACTTCTTACGGATACCAGTACTGATTTTTGCTAAGGCTTCAAAAATAGAGCCAACAATTGCATTGAAGGCACCTACTGGTTCAGTCTGGTCCGCATCATCTGTGTCGTCATCGGCCCCATCATCAAAAACTTGATGGGCGTTAATATATGCATGTGAGCATTCATTATTCCAATATGGTCCGCTGTAATGACGGCATCCTGAAGGGGGCTTTGTCCCCCGTTCATTGTTGTTTGACGCAGCACTATTGCTGCCTGAGGAGGGAGCCTTAGATTTGGTTGCACTCCGATCTCCCCCACTTCTGCTAGGGCCACCATTGCTAGGTTGGCCCCCTTTGCATCCCGCTCGGGCAGGCGGTTGAGGCTTATCCTTCCGAGCTTCCACTTGATAGTCCCCAAGGCATTCAGCTGCTTGGATCACCTTGGGTAGGATATCTACCCTTTGTCTTTGCAGCTCCATACAGGCATTAGGTTTCAAACCTTCCAAGAAGGTTAAGAGTTTGTCTTTGTCCCCTATGTCATGTATGTTCAGTATGAGCGCGGAGAATTCCCACACGTAATCCCACACTGATTTGGTCTGGTGGAGCTCCCATAGCTTTCTCCTTGCATTGTATTCAACATTTTTGGGGAAGAACTATGGCTGCCTTCTGTTCTGCCCATGTCTCGAGAACATCTTCACCGGCCCTGATGGCTTCGTAGTTCACCCGCCACCAGAGTTTAGCATCACCCTGAAGATACATGGAAGCAGTTTCTACCTTCTTAGCTTCTTCAAGGCCCCCAGGGCATCAAAGTATTGTTCGATGTCAAAGATAAAGTTTTTCACTTCTTTGGCATTTCGAGCTCCACTGTATGGCTATTGCTTAGGAATTTTAGTTTTTGTGTCGCGGGGGAGAGATTCACAGCACCCCGATTAGGTTTCCGACTCTTCGAAGCAGGCCTTGTAGAGCAGCATTGACAACATTGAGCTGGCCTGTCAAGCTTTCTATAGTTTGTTGCATGGCAATCACCTTTGTCTGCCTCTTGTGCCTTGTAGGAAAAATCCTCGGCACGCTCCTGTTGGAGGCCCTCAGTTTTACCAAAAAATTTGGGTGCCTCTGTGGCTGTCGTTTGCCGGTCTCCCTCAGAGTCGCGACTGATGTTTTCTATGTCAACTTCGGCCTAGAGCATTCTGCAGTCCACGTGGTCCAACCTATGAAATAGGGTGGTTCTTAATTCAGGCACCGTATCCACGATGGGTCGTAATTGTCACGACCCAAACCGATGGGCCGCGACGGGCACCCGGTACCTTACTCAACCGAGTACCAACATAACGTATCTTTCATATCATTCTATTATAGGTAAATGAACCGGAATAAAGCATGAGGGAATACAAACTTATACATATGAAGTACGGGCCTATAAGGCCGGCATGATTTTTTATATACTCGAAACATAGGCCGACAAGGCCATACAAGTATCCGTATATATGACATCTATCTACAAGCCTCTAAGAATACATAATATCATGAAGGTCGGGACAAAGTCCCGCCATACCAATCGATATATGTACTAATCATACTAACCAAAGAAGCAACTCCGTAGCAAATGGAGCGCACCAACACCTTCCGCTGAGCTGACAGCCTACTTGGAGGACTCTCGACCTGTCTATCAAGACCTGCGGGCATGAAACGCAGCGTCCCCAGGCAAAAGGGATGTCAGTACAAATAATGTACCCAGTATGTAAGGAATAAAAATCAGTAGCTAGTAGACATGAGAGAAACATGGAGTAAAAGACTCAACATGTATATCTAGATAACTCTGTCAATCATTTAATATTATAATATCGTGCATATGTGTATAAATGTCATACCATGCATGGGTATATGCGTTCATAACATCATCAAGCCTCTGAGGACATCCCACCATATCATCTCGGCCACTGCGGGCAAATCATCAACGTATACCAGCTGATCAGGTGGTGGTGCGTATATAACGCCGTAACTTTATCCCATATCCCATATACGTATAATATACATATATACGCGTATATAACGCCATCTAGTCATGGGTCAATGTAAGTGAATGCAATACATAAGAAGTACGTCATTAAAATTTCTCGGAGTGTCATAAGACCATTATGCCTTTGATTAATATCATGAAGTAAACTATATTTTTTTTTCAACTTATGTATTTTTGTGAGACCCATGAACAGATGATAGAATAATATGACACATGGAAATTCAAGAACATAGTCATCTCTAATACTTCTATGAATAGAGTCATTTATGGAAGTTGTGCATTTTCTCGTTTCGTTTGTGTCGTATAGATCATGCCAAAAGAAAGAAGGGATAGCCTTGACATACCTGGAGTAAGGAAAACTCCGTATAATATTCTTGGAGAAGATTGCACCGTACTCCTTTAGAACCGCAACATTTTACGTTGCTACGATTCTAACAAATTCTCGTTGGAAGCTTTCGTGAATTGAATTTTAGCTTCTGTTCCTAACGTATTTTGAACTAAGAAAATGGTATCTGTTTCTTGCTCTTTGGATATGAACGTCCTTGGTTCTCTTTTTGTCTAAAATGAAAATGGAAACAATGACTTATATTTGTTCTGATTGTTGTCTAAAATAAAGAATGGAAACAATGACTTGTAGTAAGTCTTACCTATTAAATTCAAGACTTGGATCATGAAGGCTTCTTTCTTGAAGTCTACAACGTTACCATTAAGCACTTTAACCTTGAAGACTTAAGTCTTGAATTCTTTATGACTAAGTATTTAAATTTTGAATTCCTTAATATTTTGCCACCTTCCCTCAATTGTATGAGTCATATGTACATAGACATAGTGGCTGCCACGTGGGGTGGGGTGGGAAATATTAATCATTATCCACTTATTAGGTAATTAGGTAATATCCCGTTATCCGGTAATTAACCAACTACCCGCAAAATTAAGAATTTTTTCAAATTACTTAAAATTCTACTCATTTTTTTAATATACTTTATACATCATACTATCACGGTCCTATAGTACCTTGTATGGTACTAGTCCATAAATATCAGGTATTATAGCTCGGACTATATTTTATCCCTAATTGACAACCTTCAACGAAACTCATTTTCTTTAATTCATGTACCCTTTATCCTTCATGGCACTTACTTATCGCTTGTTGTAAATAGCATAATTATGCTAACCTCGAGATAATCTCATTTCCGAGATTTTATCAATTTACTTGTGGCGTATTTCTACGTACGAAAATGTGGGGTGTAACATCATTCCCCCCTTTGGAACATTCATCCTCGAATGTTGTCTAATGCACTTATCATTCTCATAACCAATAGCTCTTACAAATACTTTAGTGCTCTTCTTTCCATCTAGGCAACTGTTCTGTGAATAAGTCCAAAGGCCAGGGCATTCCCCCCTTTAGGCCACTTTCTCACGCTACGACTTATGGTCGGAATCCTTCCGGTCTCATAACTGTTGCTACCTTTTATCATCCAGCCTGTACAACTCTGACCTTGTAAATGCGCTTATGCGTCTCTTCTTTCCTTTTTCCTCCGATTTTAATCAATTACTGAAGTTCTTCGCTCGGTATTTTGTCGAACTTACCAATATTGCTATATCTTATTTCATAGACCCGGTTATCCATCCGTATGACTTTACTGTATCTAAGTAGGTCATTCTATACCATAACTCTTACCTCGATTTCTCGTTACTGAGGTCTGCTACCAAATTCCAGGTTATTCTCATTACTTATCCAATATGTATAAATCTATGTCCTTTAATGCTTCCACACTACTGTTCATCTTAAGAATGACGGCCTAATCTCATCTCATACTTTATAACTTTTATCCATCCATTATTGATTCACCTCAATATTGATCTATAATCTACCCCTGATATCTTAACCTTTTATATAACACTGCCGTTAGGTTTCACGTTTCATCGGGCAAAATCTGAAATGATTAGACTGATCCACTCGGGGCGATGCCATGCTTTCATAACCGTATCTCACAGCATCCCAATGGGATTCACCTTGCGTGGGTATTTTAACCCTGTCCAATTCATGAGATCCCTTTCTTTTCTTCGTCAGATCATTACTCAATCGAAGGCCCAAACGTCATCCTTTATCTCACAATTACACCCTCATTCTATTAGCAGGGCAACATTCCATCTCTTTTAAATGCTATTAGTCTTAGACTCCTTTGAGTTCATTCAGGCTATAGTGAGCTTTGTGTAACTTACAAAAATCATATGCTCTTCTTGTCTTCATGGGCTTAATCCTGAGGACTTGTCCATTTTCGTTACCTTCTCACTCGCCCGTTCTTATCCTTACTCCTGTCTTCTAGAACCTTGTCGCTTCACCATACAATAGCTTGCGACCTACACAACTCTATTTATATTACTTTCAATCTTTCAACTTGCTTGCATCATAGATTTCCTTATGTCATTTTGGAACGTCAAGCGAGACATCACATCGTCTCTAACTCTTCTTTACTCTCTTAGTCAGGCTTTTCGATACCTAGACCATAGGCTGGAAGATATGCTACTAACGATGCCGCTATTATTCCTAGATACTGAATCCCCACACTTCTAGCCTTTTATCCGAAGAATGGACTATTCACGATCTTCTGCCTTTGAGTATCTCGTACGTTGTTCACCTTTACCTTACTTACCTTAAAATCTCGTATCGTATCTTCTATCTCTTTCATGACCTCCCTTCCACCTAGGTGTAATTTACGTCTATAACTTGAAGCTCTACTATAATACTTGCACCTCTGGTGCATACACAATCCGGTGGAAGCTTCGTACTGACTTCTTATGAGGCTGGTACTTTTCTAACCGGCTTTATCATAAGGCCGTTATAGAATATGGTTGTTGTACTATTTCTCTTGTACCTCTGATATTAAGAGTGACCCTGTAATGTGCTCAATCATGATTTCTATGATTTTCTGGGTCCAATAATCAGATTCCTGATTTACTTCGTTGATGTAACTCTTTAGTTTCCTCCTTCTTCTGATCAACCTTTATGTAGGCTTAAGCTATCTCCTAATCTGCGTTTCATGGTAGCCTTTCATGGGCGCTATGGAATATTCATGATATAATCCTTTAACAATTCGATCTATGACCTGGGCTCAATTCTTTCTTTTAACTGATACTGGAATCTTCCACGGCTGTATATGCTACATGTATAAAACTCCAAACTCTTAAGTGTACCCATAACGTAACTAACTCCGGATTATAGAGCGAATAATTCCTTTTTGTTCCTTCTCAGCTTTCTTTAAACGTAAGCTATTACTTTTCCTGGTCTTTCTTCCCCCTTTTGTGTGCATACTTAGCTTACCTTGGTGCCCACGCACATTGGAATTCCATACAACTCATATGATCTGGGATATCACTTCTGATTTCACTTCCCGTTCATTAGCCACGGTAGGTGCCACTTTCTTATGGAGCGCATACAATATTGTTATGAGACTGTTGTTACAAGACCATTTCCTTTTTAGGTCACTGTGCTTAGGCTGAAGCCTTCTTCCTTATTCCCTCAGCTAGTCTTTCGTTTTAGTACTTAGGGAGGACCCTCTGACTCTTGTAAAGCTGTGAGCTTATTACATCGTATACTCGACGGACCTTTTGATGTCCTTCCTTTCCTATAATTATCCGTAGTTACTTACCTGCATGCCTTTATGCTTGTAGGGCTACTTCTGAACTGATATTTTGACTGTCTTCCAAGTGGCACTCTCTTTTATTTCCGTAACACTTATACGGTGCCTTTAACTATCCCATTTCCTATTTGAATATTTCTCAAGGCTCACGATGTCATAACTGCAAGGATGAATTCCCCATGTTGGGGTTCCCTATGTTTATCTTGCACGATCTGCTGATTTGTCTGCAACCACTTGTTTGGCCATAACTAGGCTCTTCCTGAATCAACTATTAACTACTCGTTGGCTCGTTCTCATATCAATATTCTGCGTAATCTTTCTTGGGTTATTCCTTGTCTTAACTTACCTCTCGCACTGGCTCCTTATTTCTCAATAACATTCCGGGCGGGAACCCTTACTTCCTTTCTTTGACGTCGCATTTGCATAATGTTCTGGAATCGTAGCATATCTGTAGGATTTGAATAAGTGCAATTTCATCCCTTTTTTTATTTTTATCGCGTTCCTTCTTTACCACTCCATAGTTACTAGAACCGCTAAATTTTGACTTAATACCACATTACTCCATATTCCCCACTTTAGGGGAGTACTAAGATTTAACGCTATGACAATCTACCTATAGATGTTTTACCTTTTCATCTTTGGCGTCTTGTCACATCATCGAGGACCCTTACTCGCCTTGCGGTAATTCTTCTATACCAAGGATAACAAAATTCCTTACTCGCGAGGGTGGCACTTAGTGTAACTGGCACACATAGTCCCTTAAACTTAATTTTGCTCACATTGCTTGCTTTAGGGAAACATCTTCCTGAATGACCATTCTCTGAATTTCTCATGAATGTTCTTCTGTTGTCCATACTATTATCGCCGGAACGAAATCTGAAATTCTCATGATGCCAACTATTATCCAATCACTCAGTCCCTAATTCATCTTTAGTTTATTTTGTTTGCCAGCCCATACTGATTTCTATTACTTTAGGGTTAAACTCTCCCTTCTGGTAGTCGCGTTAGAGTCACGAATTTATTCCTTGAAATGAGGATATGACTTTATGGCCTATATTCTTTTGTTGTCTCAAGGCCTGTCACCTTTCGTCTTTTCCTTCACTTGACTGTAGACTCTGTAATACTGTCACTTTTTTTTATCATGCTAGTATTCGCATCTAATTATAATATTCTAGAGTGCATCATCTGGGTGTCTCACAAGAAGATCTATTAGCACATTTGTGATACTCTTCAGAAATGTTAACTAACACAAACAATCCATTCACCATTTTGGGTTACTCTAACCCCAGGCGGATCCTGATGTTCCGTCCTTTTCTTAAACTACACCTGTTAGCCCCCATAGGGCATAACTAAGATGGGTACGGCCAATCGTACATACTTCTGTTACTGTTGAATATAACTCAAAAAGCTTATATTCCTCTGCCTGAATTATAAACACTGTTAACCTTCATTAACTGGGCGCCTCGTACTCTTCTTCATCTTGCTTCTTTTGCTTGTTGAAACTCTTATTTATCTTCTGAATCTCTCATTATCTTTCACCATTAAGGTGGATAGGTATTCTTGCCTCAAGACTCTTTATCAAGAGGCTTACACCTTTCAGTACGCACATGATCCGCTGAAGACCTCACATTTACTTATCATAAGAATGATGCAAAGTCGAGTTCCTCTGACCCAACTCTTCCATAGCCATGTCTTTTACCAATCGTCTTTCTGGATGTAGGTATCGTCTTATTATGAATAAAATAGAAGTTAGGAATTTGAATGCTTACAACTGAGCTCTACCACACGATCTAGAGTAAGAAGAAAGAGTGACAGCCCCAAATGCCCTGTAGCCTCCTGCTTATAAGTGTGGTGCACGACAAACCCATAAACAAGACTCTACTAGACACGGCTTGTAGACATCCCTAGGACAGAACTGCTCTGATACCACTTTTGTCACGACCCAAATCGATGGGCCGCGACGGGCACCCGGTACCTTACTCAACCGAGTACCAACATAACGTATCTTTCATATCATTCTATTATAGGTAAATGAACCGGAATAAAACATGAGGAAATACAAACTTATACATATGAAGTACGGTCCTATAAGGCCGACATGATTCTTTATATACTCGAAACATAGGCCGACAAGGCCATACAAGTATCCGTATACATGACATCTGTCTACAAGCCTCTAAGAGTACATAATATCATGAAGGTCGGGACAGAGTCCCGCCATACCAATCAATACATGTACTAATCACACTGACCAAAGAAGCAACTCCGTAGCAAATGGAGCGCACCAACACCTTCCGCTGAGCTGACAGCCTACTTGGAGGACTCTCGACCTGTCTATCAAGACCTGCGGGCATGAAACGCAGCGTCCCCAGGCAAAAGGGATGTCAGTACAAATAATGTACCCAGTATGTAAGGAATAAAAATCAGTAGCTAGTAGACATGAGAAAAACATGGAGTAAAAGACTCAACATGTATATCTGAATAACTTTGTGAATCATTTAATATTATAATGTCGTGCATATGCGTATAAATGTCATACCATGCATGGGTATATGCGTTCATTACATCATCAAACCTCTGAGGGCATCCCATCATATCATCTCGGCCACTGTGGGCAAATCATCAACGTATACCAGCTGATCAGGTGGTGGAGCGTATATAACGCCGTAACCTTATCCCATATCCCATATACGTATAATATACATATATACGCGTATATAACGCCATCTAGTCATGGGTCAATGTAAGTGAATGCAATGCATAAGAAGTACGTCATTAAAATTTCTAGGAGTGTCATAAGACCATTATGCCTTTGATTAATATCATGAAGTAAACTATATTTTTTTTCAAATTACGTATTTTTCTGAGACCCATGAACAAATGATAGAATAATATGACACATGGAAATTCAAGAACATAGTCATCTCTAATACTTCTATGAATAGAGTCATTTATGGAAGTTGTGCATTTTCTCGTTTCGTTTGTGTCGTATAGATCATGCCAAAAGAAAGAAGGGATAGCCTTAACATACCTTGAGTAGGGAAAACTCCGTATAATATTCTTGGAGAATATTGCACCCCTACTCCTTTAAAACCGCAAAATTTTACGTTGCTACGATTCTAACAACTTCTCGTTGGAAGCCTTAGTGAATTGTATTTTAGCTTCTGTTCCTAACGTATTTTGAACTAAGAAAACATCTGTTTCTTGCTCTTTGGATATGAACGTCCTTGGTTCTCTTTTTGTCGAAAATGAAAATGGAAACAAAGACTTATCTTTGTTCTGATTGTTGTCTAAAATAAAGAATGGAAACAAAGACTTGTAGTAAGTCTTACCTATTAAATTCAAGACTTGGATCATGAAGGCTTCTGTCTTGAAGTCTTCAACGTTACCATTAAGCACTTTAACCTTGAAGACTTAAGTTTTGAATTCTTTATGACTAAGTACTTAAATCTTGAATTCCTTAATGTTTTGCCACCTTTCCCTCAATTTTATGAGTCATATGTACATAGATATAGTGGCTGCCACGTGGGGTGGGTTGGGAAATATTAATCATTATCCACTTGTTAGGTAATTAGGTAATGTCCCGTTACCCTATAATTGACCAATTACCCGCAAAATTAAGAATTTTTTCAAATTACTTAAATTCTACTCATTTTTTTAATATACTTTATACATCATACTATCACGGTCCTATGGTACCTTGTATGGTACTAGTCCTTAAATATCAGATATTATAGCTCAGACCGTATTTTATCCCAAATTGACAACCTTCAACGAAACTCATTTTCTTTAATTCGTGTATCCTTTATCCTTTATCCTTCATGACACTTACTTATCGCTTGTTGTAAATAGCATAATTATGCTAACCTCGAGATAATCTCATTTCCGAGATTTTATCAATTTACTTATGGCGTATTTCTACGTACGAAAATGTGGGGTGTAACAGTAATACATCAACCGTCTCTTCATGGGCCGCAATGCGGTCCCCATGATTCACCATGGTCAGAAATGGTGGTGATGGCAATATGTTCCCTCGTCCGATATCAAACCTAGGTTTTGATACCAACTATTACGCGACGCCTTTCTGAGATTCTTTGGAAGGACAACGTAAGGTTAAGCAACTGATGTCAGTGCAGTTACTAGTCGCCAATTGAGGTCCCCTCTACACGCTTCAGTGTCGTACGGGAAAACCGATGTCAAGAGCAATTGAGAGAACAGAAATGAGAATTGAGAATGAAAGAAAGCTTGATTGCATTAATAAAAGCTATTACAGAAAAGCAAGACGGTGTCGGGGGGAGAGAGACCAGTACAGAGAATTGTTTGCTTGTTAGAAAGTTTGATTGCTTGATCCCCCCTAATAGTGCTTAAAAAAAATAAACCAAAGTTACAAGACTAGACATAACTAAGCTAGAGGAACATAATGGAAGTACATGAAATAAAACTACTCTATATTTACAATTAAAAAAACTTAGTTTCCTACAGGGTAGAAACAGGTCCGTTGTCAGCAACCTTGTCATTGGCATCACGGTCACTGCGCGGCGTTGTCTGTGCACGCGACTCTGTTGGCATCTGCCTGCGGCTGGGCGCTGGCGAGGAATATCAGTGGGACGACAAAGGCACATGCGCGCTTGTCACTTGGTGCAGCCAAGACCACGGGGTCGTCTGTGGTGCTAGGCGTTGGGAGGCTTGCTAGAACGCCACGGGGCGCATCCAAGAGGTCATGGGGCATGGCTGGAAAGTCACCCATGACATTTATTATGACAATAAAAGTAATTGCTGATTAAAAATTACATCAATTAGGTCAAAATTGATGACATTTAAAAGAATATGCAATATTAATTATATCGCTAGTTGTTAATATCGTAGAATAATTTTTAGGTTTAAAATGCAAAACTTCTCCTTCGCGTTAATAAACGAAAATATGGAGAGAAATACCCATGGCAAAGATGATACCAATAAGTAAATTAAAAACAAAATCAAACCAAGCACCGAGAATTCAAAAGCAGAAAAGTTTAACGGAGAAGTGTAAATTTTGGTTATTCTTCACGTATAGAAGAATAGAAAATAACACAAAACTAAAAGATAAAGAAAAGAAAAGTACATGAACCAAACTTTTGACGAAATAGAAGAAGAATCAAAATAATATGTCCGAAGAAACTTGAAAGTACTATTAAAACTGTTTACACTAAAATCGGATAACAATTGAATTTATACGCGATTTTAAGGACACGTGATATAACTTGGTACAAATTAAGAAGGGTAATTTAATATTGAAATAGACAATAAAAGAATAAATGCAAACCACACAAATTAAATAGCCTTGGCCCTCGAGTTCAGTCACCCTTGAACCAAAGATATCTCAAGTGGCTTATGAACAGAATAACAAGATAATGAAATCTAGAAAATGATAGTATTTGCTTTGTATTGCGTGAATATGATGTCTTTTACAAATGATCGGACCCGCTTTATATAGTAGGGGAGTCCTACTCTTGGTACAATTCTAAATGAGGTAAGAAATCCTATGATTAGCTAAATAATCGGCCTCTTCTTGATACGTGCCGGGATCTCCATCGTGATCCTCGCCCGATCGCGGATATTTTGGCTTTCCGTTATTTGGCTCGGTAAGCTTCCCTCGATCTCGCTCAATTTCTATCTTGCTCGGTCTCGATCTCGGTCGATCTCGGTCTTGATCAGTCCCTAGGTCGCGATCTCGGCAATCTAACTATGCATCATGGTGCGATATAACACGAGGTTGAACCTTGGCCTATCATGTTCTGGTCTCGATTAGTCATACAAAGGAAAACCCGGTTTTGACTGTATACAAAAACCAATATAACTCTAACAATACTGTATAGGGTAAAATTGGTTCGTTATAAATGACCGAATTATAGCATGCCATGTGGAACCGAAGGCAGGTAAAAGGCTAATCAAGTAACTCCCGTTACCGAGAACAACAGATGTAGTTGGTATCGGATAAACCCCGAAGGGAGCCTGGTCAATAGGAGCAGTTTAAATGTTTGTCTTCGGATAGCATTCGATGAAGAATATTCTCTATCATTAAATGAGCAGCCCTTACAGAGAATATTTGCATTCATCGTCTGCAGTTACATATTCATCAATGACTCTTTTATTGTCATTTAAGTGGGGCTTGATCCTAGGATCATGTTTCCCTAGGTATATCTATAAATAGCCAGTATAAGACAGGAAATTCTTGGCAAAACTTATGTTGTGTTCTACTTTCACTCTCAATTAAAATAACTTTATTTGCTCTTTTAAATTGCTCTCATTTCTGTCCTCGGAGACATTGTTCTAGGAGTCATGCTTGTCATTTTGTTTAATCTTAATCGCTAAGTCTTAGTTTTACCATTGTTCTCGGAGACATTGCTTGTCTATAAACCACGTAACAAATTTAACTGTACTGTTTTACGGGTAAACGGTTTGGAGCCCACAACGAGGTTTAGCCAGTTGTGTAATTGAGTTGATCCTTGCATCTTTTACTAACTTGTTTGATTTTATTCCTTAGAAAGAAATTGAAAATGGCAGCTAATGATATCAACATCGAACACAATGTTAAGGGATACGAGCATTTGTCTCAACACGAAGATTCAATCAACGACACCCGTAACAAAGGAGATGAGGCAACCCCAGTTCGTGAAGGAAAGTACCCCCGGCATGTACGGGAGCCAACTCCCGATGACGCGAAAGAGGAACACGTTGCGGAAACAGTAAGAATCCTGAGAGAGCAACATAAAGCTATCATGAGCCACCTCTCAAGACCGAATCAGGTGATGATGGAGTTCAATCAAGCGTTGTCAGGCGCTTCCAATAATGTAAACAGAAGGGGCTCGGTTCATCCCAATGTTCCTGCAAACCAAACGGCTCGAAGAGTTGATAACAACACCCCAACGGGTAAGGTCGGTTTCGACGGTGCCGAGGAGGCCGGTAGCGGATCTGGTAATGATAACAATAATGATCCCATCAAACAAACGGATGAGGGAAATAAACGAACAAATGGATCAAGACGCGAAGGAATTCACGCCCGAATGGATCAGATTCCGAGCGCACCACCAATTTTAAAGGGCCCAGATTCAAAATAATACACTCAGTTGCCGTTCAAACCGAGCGCAACACTGGGATTACTTCCGAAGAGGTTCAAGATGCCGGATATACCAAAATACGATAGAACTTCGAACCCGCAGGAGCACATCACAACTTATACCACGGCTGTGAAAGGTAACAATTTGGCTCAACATGAGATCGAATTAGTTCTACTGAAGAAGTTTGGGGAAATCCTCACAAAGGGGGCCCTGACATAGTATTCACTTTTACCCGAGCATTTGATTGACTCTTTTGAAATGCTTGCAGATTCATTCATTAAGGCCCATGCCGGGGCCAGGAAGGTCCAAGCCAGAAAGGCGGACCTATTCAGTATTGCACAAGGTGAGTCCGAATTGTTGCGGGAATTCGTGATCAGATTCCAAAAAGAAAGGATGCTGCTACTAGTCGTTCCAAACGAGTGGGCAGTGGAGGCGTTCACCAAGGGTTTGAATCTGAGGAGCTCCAACGCCTCCCGAAAGCTGAATGAGAACCTGGTCGAGTTTCAAGAGACTACATGGGTAGATGTTCATAACTGTTATGAGTCGAAGACAAGGATAAAAGCCGATCAGCTCGGATTCCTGACATCAACCAAGGGACAGGTCCGAGACAAGAACTAGGATAAGTTGAAATGAAATTTTGATAAAGACAAGCGATCTTCTAAAGGTCGTTTCCTGCTATACGAGAGAACCGAAGGACGCGGTAGCAAAGGGTTCTGGTCCTCGGATAGGATCGCTCTCGATATAAGAACTGGCCATGGCTGGAATAACAGATCGTTACAAGAAAAAGAGGTATCAGGGGCCCGGAATTCCATATATCTCAGGTTATCGGATTACAATTTCAACATCAACATAGTAAAGTTGGTATCAACAAAGAGGAATATCAAGGAAGCACGATTCTCGAAACCAATCAGATCTGATCCCAGCTAGAGGGATCCTAACTTATGGTACGAATACCATGGGACTTGCGGCCACAGAGTTGAGGACTGTCGACATCTAGGTGAAGAGGTGGTGACATTGTTGAATAATGGCCATCTGAGGGAGTTCTTGAGTGACCGAGCCAAGAATAATTATGGCCGTAGCCGGGACAACACAGAACCTTTGAAGATAGCAGAAGACTCCCCTAGTGAACCATCAATATGATTTTCGGAGGGAATAAAATCAATGGTGTAACCTTCTTGACAGCCAAGAAGACAAAGGTATCAGTGACCCACAGCAAGAGACTCAAGAAAATCACTGAAGATGATATCACCTTTATGGAGGAAGATGCTGACGGGCTTCTAAGCTAATCGCAAGCATCACTCCGGCAACGAAACTCCTCTCGGGTTCAACTTGGCAAATGTGATAGGAGAGATTCTGCTACCCACAAATTCCCAAGGGGTAACCAAGACCACCTTATTTGAAGTGGTAGACAGCGACATAGGTTACAATATAATCCTCGAAAGGACATGGTTACATGAGATGAAGGTTGTACCCTCAACATATCATCAACTGCTAAAATTTCCGAACCCGAAGGAAATCAAGCAGATAAGAAGAGATCAACCAGCAGCAAGAGAGATGAATGCAGCGTTAATTTTCAGCAGCAAAGGGAAGGAGCCCAACAAATAACAATTACAGGAACTGACGCCCGCTCCTGTGCCAAATGAAGATGGTAAAGGCGAGGAGTCGTTGGAATCCCACCAGGTACCGAGATACTTTTAGGTACCGGAAGAGATGGACGCAACCAAGTCCACTGCGGAAGAACTCGAGCAAGTGGCCTTGTTTGAAGAATTCTTGGAAAGGAAATATCACTTGGGAACAGGACTCAATCTCGAACTCAGGTCAGGATTTATTAATTTCCTTAAAACTAACTTGATTGTTTTGCATGGTCGTACTCGGATATGACAAGTATCCCATTAGTGGTGGCCGTGCACAAGCTAAGCCTGGACCCAAACTTCCTACCAGTAAGGCAAAAGAAACGCCGAATAGCCGAGGTCAGAAACGGGTTTGTTAAAGAAGAGGTAACTCAACTACTCGATATCGGTTCAGTCCGGGAGGTAAAATATCCATAATGGTTAGCTAATGTTGTTGTAGTTCCAAAGAAGAATAACAAGTTTAGAATGTGTGTAGATTATAAGGACTTAAATGAGGCGTGCCCTAAAGACTCGTTCCCATTGCCAAATATTGATCAAATGATTGATGCTATAACCGGGCACAAATTAATGATTTTCCTTGATGCGATGAACCTGGAGGATCAGGAAAAAACTTTGTTCATAACGAACATTGGCACATATTGTTATAATGTGATGCCATATGGGCTTAAAAATGCCGGAGCCACTTATCAGAGGCTCGTGAACAAGATGTTCGAGAAGAAAATAGGAAAAACAATGTAAGTGTATATAGATGACATGTTAGTCAAGTCTTTGAATGCAGGTGACCATTTGAAACACCTCCAAGAAACCTTCGATATCTTGAGGAAGCATAACATGAAACTCAACACGGGAAAATGTGCGTTCAGGGTTGGCTCCGGTAAGTTCTTGGGATTACTGGTCTCACAAAAAGGGATCGAGGTAAATTCCGATAAAATCAAAGCCATCGAAGATATCCTGGACTAGCTAATGAGCGTAAAAAAATTACAGAGGTCAACCGGAAGATCGACCGCTTTAAGCAAGTTCATCTCTCGATCCTCGAAAAAATACCATCAATTATTCTAACTTCTGAAGAAGAATAACAATTTTTAATGGACTCCAGAATTCCAGCAGGCCTTCAAAGACCTGTAACGCTACCTATCAAGCCCCCCGCTACTATCAAAATCGGAAGAAGGTGAACAATTGCTGATAGATCTAGCAATCTCGGAAGTAGTGGTATGTGTTGTTCTAGTCCGAGAGGATGAAGGTACGTAATTTCCTGTCTATTATGTTAGTAAAATATTATCAGGAGTGGAGACTCGTTATTCGCACCTCGAAAAGTTGGCCTTAGCTCTCGTAGTCGCCTCTTGAAAGCTTAGGCCTTATTTTCAGCGCCACCCGATAGCCGTTGTGACAACCTTCCCCCTGCAAAATGTTCTTCACAAGTCTAAGGTGTGAGTGAGTTTGATATTGAATACAAGCCTAGGGCTGTAATCAAATCACAAGTTTTGGCCGACTTTGTGGCCTATTTCAGTCCCTGGTTAATGCCCCTAGCTGCTAAAGAGGCAGTAATGTTGCTGGAAACGACATGAAGAGTTTGGAGCATGGTTATAGACGGAGCTTCCAACGTAGAAAGGTCGGGGCTCAGAGTGGTTGCAGGACTAGAATTGGCCTGGGGACTTGGCTTCGAGGTCATCGAGATCAAATGTGATTCCCAGCTGGTAGTAAACCAAGTGTACAGGATTCTTGTTATAATGGAGTAACGCAAGCAACAGTATGCGAACAAGGTTCAGGCATTCCTTGCGCGATTCAAGGAATGGTCGATCATACACATCCTGTGAGAAGAGAATGTGGAGGCGGATGCATTGGCTAATTTGGGGTCATCTACAGAGATGAAAGGATATGACTCCGGTACGATCGTTCAACTTTTGCATTCGGTCCTAGATGTGAATGGCTGTTGTGAAATGAATACAACCAACCTAGTCTAGGACTGGAGGAATGAGTTTGTTAAATATCTTTGGCACGACAAGTTGCCTGAAGAGGTGAAGACCCGAAGGCATACCGGGCATTATGCACCAAAGCGGCTCGTTACTACCTCATGGACGGGAAATTATATAGGAGATCATAACAAGGCCAGTTGGCCCGATGTTTAGGAGCCTCGGAGGCAGACTGCGTGAAAAGAGAAGTCCATGAAGGAATTTGCGGGAACCATTCCGGTGCAGATTCATTGGTACTGAAGTTGGTTAGGGCAAGATATTATTGGCCCCGGATGGAACAGGAAGCAAAGACGTTTGTTCAGAAATGCGACAAATGCCAATGCTATGCATAGTTGGTACACCAACCGGCGGAACTCTTGCATTCGATGTTGTCCCCGTGACCATTTGTGAAATGGGGGATGGATATAGTTGGCCCACTGTCACTGGGTCCTAGAAAGGTATGATTCCTCTTAATTTTAACTTCACTAAATAGGCTGAAGCAAGTCCTTACCAAAAGATCGGTGAGCGTGAAGTAGTTGACTTCCTATGGGACCACATAATCTGTCGATTTGGGATACCGAAGAAAATTGCATGCGACATCGGACCACAGTTCATAGGATCCAAAGTCAAAGAGGGTTACATCCTCAGTATACCATCCGAGCGCTAATGGACAGGCGGAGTCAACCAGTAAGGTGATTATCCAAAACCACAAAATGAGGTTAGAAGCTGCTAAAGGCAAGTGGCCCGAAGAGTTGCCGGGCGTTCTATGGGCGTACCGTATGATGGAAAAATTGAGCATGGGAGAGACACCTTTCTCTCTCGTATACGATGTGGAAGCCAAGTAGGGAAATCAACCTTACGATTTTCCCGAGCAAACGAAGAAGCAAACAGTGAGGCAATGCTGGTGAAGCTGGATCTGCTCGATGAACGCAGGGACTTGGCATACGTGAGGATGGTGGCTCAGAAGCAAAGGCTGGAGAGATACTACAATCGAAGGGCCAATCTCCGTTACTTCAAAGTGGGAGACTTGGTTTAGAGAAAGGTGACTCAGAACATTCAAGAAATCAACACTGGGAAGTTGGGTCCAACATGGGAAGGTCCATACCGGGTTTCAGCTGTCACTGGCAAAGGAACGTACGAGCTGGAAAATCAAGATGGTGTCAAATTGCCCAGCAACTAGAATGTGGCTCACCTCAAAAGGTATTACTGTTGATGGATCCTATCTATACTGAAAGTATGTGGTGAACTTTTTTTCCTTCGACTAGTTTTTATCCCAATTAAGTTTTTCTGGCAAGATTGTTAACGAGGCAGCAACGAAAAGCATACTATGAGAGGATAACATCGGCAAGGTTAAGACATTTAAATGACAAGGCGTGGAAATCACAAACCACTATGGGATGCTTAAATAATCTTTGGCTCGATGGCAAGTTCCTAATGGGAAACAAAACTTGCCATCGAACCAAAGAATATTTAACCGTTCACGAGTTCTTTCCACTGACGAAGCAAGACTTCCAGTGTTAAAATTCACATACTTTCCATTTGAACACTAGGGGGGATAGTATTAGATACAGCACTAAGAATTCCAAAAAAAATGGGGACTGCAAGAACCAGGAACAATAATATCTTATCGGGACCGGGGACTGCATGGCCAGCCCCGTAGAAACAAGTTGTACAAGCTAGACACATGTATTGGTAACTTTTTTAGCAAATGAATGCCTATGTACTTTTTAAGATAGAAGGAATAAAATAAAGTCCTTTTATTTTTATCTTGTTTCTTGTTCAAACAATGAGTTGATTTTTATCATTTGAAAGTTAACAAAAAAAGTTCAAATGCTTGTGCCGCAATGAACAGGAGGCGTCCTCTTCAAGAGCATCGTAAACATTAGAAGGCCCTCTCTTATGAAACCCGTATAGTAAAGGGTTAATTTTGGAAGAATTCATTCCCGGAACCCGAAGCTATCGGATGAAAGTATGCCCGAAGCTTTAACTTAATCAACGCAAAGAAAATGTATCTTACACAACACTTAATCAAAATTCTTATTTATTTTTCAAAAGTCCCAAACTCGAAGAAAAGTTTGGCATAATTACATAAGTACAAAAAAACCAAGGAAAGGAGAAAAACAACAAAAGGAAAGAATCTAAGCATTATCGCCGCCGGAACCCGATGGAAGAAAGGCATCTACGTCCCCCCCCCCCTCCCCGGTGGAAGAGGGCAGATCAACCGCCGGTTCGGATCCTGGTCCTTCATCATCATTCTCTTTAATTTCATCCTCGGTTCGCGAATACTCGGAACCGGTGCTCAAAGAGTCAGTTGCCGCAAGCTGAGTAAGGAGACGTTCTCGAGCAGTTAACTCTAATGCTCGGCCCTTGGTGATGCAATCATCAATATCAACGATGCCCTTTCGGCCTCTTCCAAGGTTTTTATCCTTATATGATACATAGCATACATGTTTTCAAATACGAGGGAATCCCCTTGGTACTGGAGCATTGCCTAAAGTCTGTCAACGTCGGCTTGAAAGCCATCCCTCTCGGATCTCGTGGCGCCAAGGCTAGAATGAAGATCATGGATTGTAGATAGGTGAAGCCGGTTTTTTTCGATGATCTTTGATAAGTGGGTTTAGCTACTTATTAGCGCCTTTAAACTTTGGTTTTAGTCTAAAAGCGTTCAATTGTGCTCCCGAAAACTGATGAAATGTGCTTAATTGCAGGAATCTTGGAAGATGGACCCCCGAGATAAAATCCAACTCAAAAAGGAGTAATCTGAACTCAAGGCCTTAAAAGGCAAAGAAACCCAAAAGTGCGGACCGCAGAATATCATCTGCGGCACCAGATGATGAAGGAAAAGCCAGCAGAGTTTGGTGTAAATGCGGTCCGCACATGAATTGTGCGGCCGCAAAAGCTGGGCTAGAAGCAAAGTTCAGAGAATATGCATTCCAAGTCCATCAAAAGTGCAGACCACACAGGAATTGTGCGGCTGCAGAAGAACCACCTTGCGGCCGTAAAAGCGAGGACCGTAGAAAGAGTGCTTTGCGGCCATAGATCAGAATTATACGGCCGCAGACTTCCAGTCCTGTCAAGTTGAAGAAAAGTGCGGACCGCACATGGAATTGTGCGGCCACAGAATCTCCCGAAGGGCATTTTTGTCCAAAATCTCTAGCCTTGTATAAATAGACGAGTTTCACAATGTTAGGTTAACTTTCGACATCAGCAGCTACAGTAGCCGCTTCGCTTTGCTTATTTTAGTAATTTTTCATATTTTGGGATATTTTAACATAGATTTTATCATTTTGATCTTACAATATGAGCTTAATTAGCATCTCTTCTATTCCTTCAATTTCAAGCATGAGTAGCTGGATTTTTACTATGGTTGTGGCCCAACCCTAGTGTGTAAACCTTATGGGGGTTGATTTAATGCTTGTTTATGGTTGGGTGTTTATTATTTAGCCTTATTCATGCTTTAATTTGTGGAATTAATGGTTGCAAACATTAGTTCATGCCTATTTGACTTAGTCTCTACTTGAGAAAGAGAGACTTAGTCTAGGAAAACTTGGATAACAAAAAATTGGGTCAATCGAGAGATTGACAATCCCAATTAAAGGGTTCAACCTAGAGATAGTAATAACCCGACTTGAGCTTTTATCAACCGCTTTGTGAAATACCCATTTGGACTTGAGAAAGCCAAATTAGGCAAAATGACTCTCTGACAGAGAGGTATTGAGTGTTGATATCTATAATACACCTCGATCAGCAAAACAACCATTAAGGTTTATATCCCATTAGGCAAACACCTAGGTGATGATCATAGCCCTAGGCATTTTACAAAACTTGAAAAACAACAAAAACAATTTCTTAGTTTCATTTCTTAACTTTGCAATCTTAGTTTAAAACAGATTTAGAAACAACCCCAATTTGTGGAAGTGTAAATTCAGATAGTTCAAACTCAAGTACTATAATATATACTCCTAACTCCCACATATAGCTCCCTGTGGAAATCAATACCGACTCTTGTTGGGTATTACTATTGCAATCGACCATTTCATAACCTTGATTTGAGGTGTGAATTCGACAAGATTAATTTTTGGCAGCGTTGCCGGGGAGCTAAAAAAACGGATTTAGCTATATATTTGGTTTTGTGTGTGGATTGTCTTCTTTTCCTTCCGTGTTACTAATTTTTGTGAATCAATTGTAGGTGCAACAATGGCAAACAACAATGATCAACTCGGAAGCATGCCTTTGGAGGATGTGGACGTTGATGATGACCAAGTTGATGATGTTCCTCTTGAAGCTCAAGCAAATAGAAGAGGCCAGCCACCTCAAGACAACGTCCCAGTTTCACGCCCACCTCTACCAAGAGCGGCTCCACACCGGGTGTTGCTGAATGAAGGGTATGCAAGTGCCATAGTCCCACCCCGTATAAGGACGGGCAACTTTCAAATCATAAATGTAATGCTCACATTGCTAGAGCAACAAGGATTCTTCACCGGGGCTCAAAGTCATAATGCATACAAACACTTGAAGGGGTTTGTGGACACTTGTTGGGAGAGTAAGCAAACAAACGTCTCCGAAGATGCTCTAAGGTTAAGGCCATTTCCCTACTCTCTACAGGGGAAATCCTTAGATTGGTTGGACAGATTGCCAAACCATTCCATCCATACGTGGGATGAGTTGGCGGAGAAATTTATTTCCAAGTTCTTTTCTCCGGGGCATATGGCTACTCTTAGAGACGAGATTCTAGCATTCAAACAAGAGCCCAATGAGCCGTTACATGAGATATGGGAGTGGTATAGGACAATGGTCAAAGAGTGCCCCAATAATAACATGACGAAAGTTATGATTCCACAAACTTTCTATCGGAGGATCAATACAACCAATCAGTGCGTGGTAAATCAACTTGCTGGTGGAAATTTCATGACAACGCCGTATGCGGAAGCTTGTGAGATTTTAGATGAAATGGCGGATACCTCGTCAGCATGGCAATCTAGGGCAAATGTTCTTCAAGGTGATCCGAACGTGATTCACCTCCATAAAGAGTTGCATGATCATGGGCAAGCAATTACCGAATTGACCACCACAATGAATCAATTAGCAAAGGCTCAACTTCAACAAGTGCAAAGTCCTAAGCAAGTCAATTCCACGGAGGGAGTAAACATGATGGTGAACAAAAGAAGGACCAAGGGTCCACAAGTGCAAAACCAAGTGGATAATTATGTGCAAGAAGATAGTGGGTTTGATCAAGATGAATCTTACAATGAACAAAAGGAGGAAGTGCAATATGTGAGCAACTTTCAAGGGCATAGAAACAACTCTCAAGGCCCGAATCAACAACAATGGCGACCTCAAGGTAATCAAGGCAATTGGAATTCTAACAACCAAGGTAACTGAAGTGGTGGCAACAATCAAGGGAATTGGCATAATAACAACAATCAAGGAAATTAGAGTAGTGGAAATAACCAAGGTAATTGGAGTGGAAGCAATCGAGGATATTGGGCTGGTAACAATCAAGGGGATGGAACAATAATTAAGGCATTAGGGGGTCGGGTTTTCAAAGACCCCCGATGTATCAACAACCGAGCAACCCGCCTTCTTATCCTTCCCATGGTCCAAGTTCTTCCAACAATGAAATGGGACGTATTGAGAATATGTTCAAGCAAATGATGGAGAAGAATTCCGACTCGATTCCCAACTTGCGTCCCACAATACATCAATCTGTAACTTGGAAGTTCAAATGGGGCAGATCTCTCAAGCTCTAACTACTCGTCCTAAAGGGGCACTACCAAGTGACACGGTGGTGAACCCAAAAGGTGGAAACAACACAGGACATGCCATGGTCATTACTACAAGGAGTGGAAAAGGTAGGAATGCACCCACCTCAAGAAAAAGGCAACTTGTGGATGAAGAGCAAGTAGTGAAAGAAGAGGAGATCCCGAACAATGTTGAGCAATCCAATGATGAGGTTCGGATTGATATTGATGCTAGTGTGGAAGAGACTCAAGAGGAGGTGAACCCATCTAGGGATCACATTATTGACATGTCGAAACCGGTAGTGCTAAAGGCTAAGGCACCATTGCCTAAGCCTCCACCTCCTTACCCTCAAAGACTTGCAAAGCAAAATGGTGAAAACCAATTCAAGAAGTTTATCCAAATGATGAAGAGTCTCTCAATCAATGTGCCATTAGTTGAAGCCTTGGAGCAAATGCTCGGTTATGCAAAGTTCATGAAGGATCTTGTGACAAAGAAGCGGTCAATGAATTTTATATAAAATGACTCATCAAGTTAGTGCAATTGTGCATTCAATGGCTCCAAGTTGGAGGATCCCGGTGCTTTCACGATTCCTTGTACAATTGGAAGTGTCGAGTTTGAAAAAGCTCTTTGTGATCTTGGGGCAAGTATAAATTTGATGCCCAACTCGGTTTTCAAGACATCGGGAATTGGGCAACCAAGGCCCACCTCTATGAGATTGCAAATGGCCGATAGAACTATGAAGAGACCTTTGGGAGTGATTGAGGATGTTTTGGTTCGTTTTGATAAATTCATTCTCTCGGCGGATTTTGTCATTCTTGATTGTGAGGTTGATTATGAGGTGCCGATTATTCTTGGTCGACCTTTCCTTGCTACGGGGAAGGCTCTTTATGATGTTGAAGCCAGAGAACTTACCTTCTAGGTTGGTGATGAGAAAGTGGTTTTTCATGTGTGTAAGTCCATGAGACAACACAATAGCAATGAGGTATGCTCTTTCGTGGACTTGGTGAACGATATGATTGTGGATGAAACAAGTGTTGTGATAAATATTGGTGATATGTTGGAGGCCGTCTTGCTCAACTTTGATGATGACGAGATGGATGGCTTCGTGGAATGTGTGAACTTTTTTCAAGGAATGGGGTTGTACACATATGAACCCCGCAAATTGTCTTTGGATCTTGAAAATAGGACAACTCCTCCTACAAAGCCTTCAATTGAAGAGCCTCCTATCTTGGAGTTGAAGCCATTGCCTCCGCATCTTCGGTATGAATTTCTTGGCCCTTCTTCTACTTTACCGGTTATTCTTTCCTCTTGTTTGACTAACATGCAGGTAGACTCTACATTGGCGGTGCTACAAAAGAGGAAGAAGGCTATTGGAGAGACATTGGTGGATATTCGGGGGATAATCCCCACATTTTGCATGCACAAGATTAACTTGGAGGAATGTGCCAAACCATCTATTAAACATCAAAGGAGACTCAATGAAGGCATGCAAGAGGTTGTCAAAAAGGAGACCATCAAGTGGTTGGATGTCGGGTTGTTTGCCCCATTTCTGATAGTTCGTAGACTTCTCCGGTTCAATGTGTCCCAAAGAAAGGGATCATGATGGGTCACCAATGACAAGAATGAGTTGATTCCTACAAGAACGGTGACCGGGTGGAGAGTCTGTATGAACTATCATAAGCTCAACAAAGTCACAAGGAAGGACCACTTCCTTTCCTAGATCAAATGCTTGATAGATTGGCCGACCATGATTTTTATTGTTTCCTTGATGGGTATTCTGGCTAAAACCAAATTCTTATTTCTCCGGAGGATCAAGAGAAAACTACCTTTACATGTTCTTATGGTACTTTCGCCTTCAAGCGGATACCATTTGGGTTATGCAATGCACCAGCGACTTTTCAAAGGTGTATGATAGTGATCTTCACAGACATAGTGGAGGATTACCTTGAAGTCTTCATGGATGACTTCTCGGTGGTCGGGAATTCTTTTGATGATTGTCTCGCAAACTTGGATAAAGTGTTGGCAAGATGTAAAAAAATAAATTTGGTGCTCAATTGGGAGAAATGTCATTTCATGTTCGAGGAAGGCATTGTCCTTGGCCATAAGATCTCAATGAATGGAATTGAAGTCGACAAGGCAAAGATTGAGGTGATTTCTAAACTTCCACCTCCAACTATGGTGAAGGGCGTGTGGAGTTTCTTAGACCACGCGGGGTTTTACCGGCGTTTCATCAAGGATTTCTCTAAAGTGGTGAACCCGTTGTGCAAGCTTTTGGAGAAAGATGCTAAGTTCCACTTCAATGATGATTGCATGAGAGCCTTTGAATTGTTAAAGTTCAAGTTGACTACTACTCCCATTATCACCGCTCCAAATTGGAGTGTTCCTTTTGATCCCATGTGCGATGCAAGTGATGTAGCGGTGGGGGCTGTTTTGGGGCAACGCATCAACAAGATTTTTCATCCGGTCTACTATGCCAGTAAGACCATGAATAGTGCCCAAGTCAACTACACCGTTACTGAGAAAGAGCTCCTTGCCATTGTGTTTGCTATTTAGAAGTTTCGCCCGTTCTTGATAGGTGCAAAAGTGATTGTCCACACGGATCATGCGGCACTTTGTTATCTTATGAGCAAGAAAGATTCCAAAGCCCGGTTGATGAGATGGGTGATTTTGTTGCAAGAGTTTGATATTGACATCCAAGATCGAAAAGGAAGTGAAAACCAAGTGGCGGACCACTTGTCTCGTTTGGAGGAGGAGGGGAGGCCGCATGATCGCCTTGAAATCAATGACTCCTTCCCCGATGAACAACTTTTGGCTATTTCAATGAAAGAGGTTCCATGGTTCGCGAATCTAGCAAATTGTGAGTGGTATCATCCCGGATGAGTTCTCTTCAAACCAAAGAAAGAACCTCAAATGGGATTGTCAAGACTATTATTGGGATGAACCATAACTTTTCCGGATTTGTACGGATGGGGTGATTAGAAGATGTGTACCGGTGGAGGAGCAATGTAAAATTCTTGGGGCTTGTCATTCTTCGCCATACGGTGGTCACCATGGTGGAGCGAGAACGGTGGCCAAAGTGCTAAGTTGCGGTTTCTGTTGGCCCACTCTTTACAAAGATGCAAGTGATCTAGTCAAGCGATGTCATGAATGTCAAAGGGTCGGCGGAATCTCAAAGAAAAATGAAATGCCTCTCACCACCATCTTGGAGATTGATATTTTTTATGTGTGGGTTATTGACTTCATGGTTCCTTTTGTGAGTTCATGTGGGAACACCTACATCTTGGTCGTGGTTGATTATGTGTCCAAATGGGTTGAGGCCGTTGCTCTACTCAACAATTAGGCGAGAAGTGTGGTGGCGTTCTTGAAGAAGAATATTTTCACAAGGTTTGGTACTCCGCGGGCTATCATAAGTGATGGGGGGTTACATTTTTGCAACAAAGCCTTCAACACCTTACTCACCAAGTATGGTGTCACTCATAAAGTCAAAACTCCTTATCATCCACAAGCAAGCGGTCAAGTGGAAGTCTCCAACCGGGAGATAAAGAGTATTTTGTCCAAAACAGTGAATGCTAACCGGACGGATTGGTCCAAGAAACTTGATGATGCTTTATGGGATTATAGGATGGCTTACAAAACACCCATCGAAATGTCTCCATATCGGTTGGTGTTCGGAAAAGCTTGTCATCTTTCGGTGGAACTTGAGCACAAAGCAATGTGGGCTTTAAAGAAGTTGAATCTTGAATGGGATGTCGCCGCTAACTTGAGGGTGGCACATTTGAATGAGTTGGACGAGTTCCAGTACCATGCATACACAAGTTCGTCCTTATACAAAAAGAAGATGAAATATCTTCATAACAAGTACATTTGGAACAAAGAGTTCAAAGAGGGTGATCTTGTGTTGTTGTTCAATTCACGGTTGAGGATGTTTCCTGGGAAGTTAAAGTCTATATGGAGTGGCCCGTTTGAAGTTGTGGGTGTGACACCCTTTGGTGAATTGGATTTGAAGAATAAAAATAATGAGGTGTTCTGAGTCAATGGTCACCGGGTGAAGCACTATTTGGGAAAAGTTGGTGATGGCCATGTTGTGACGGTGATTCATTTGAAGTGATGGTAATCTGCGTCGTGCTGCGACTTTAAATCAGGAGCTTCTTGGGAGGCAACCCATGTTCTTTTTTCTTTTTCCTTTCTTCTTTTGTAGATAGGTGTTATTTTTGTGCTAACTGGATTTGAAGTGCGTTGCAGGGATGATGTGCTTTACAGGAATTGTGCTTAGAAAATTGGCTAAGTATGGAAAGAAGTGCGGACCGCACAATTGTGATTGCTACAGCAAAAGGGAATTGCGGCTGGCACAATTGCAGTGCGGACCGCAAAAATTGAAAAGGGAAAATGCAAACTCTCTGAAGTTTAGTTTGTCAGAGAAATAGCCAAAGTGCGGCCGCACACCAAATTCTGCGGTCCGTAAAGAAAAATCTACGGCCGCACCACATATTCTGTGGACCGTAGATCAGCAAGGGCTTTTGAGCCCCAGGTAACAGAGTGCAGACCGCAGGAGGAATTCTACGGCCGCACTCGTCCCTTTGTCCCTCAAGTCAGAACTCTTAGTATAAATAGGAGGCCACTGTACATTTTGTTTTACTCTCTGAGCATTCAAAAATTTAAAACATTGAAAGAATCTGCTAAATTATCTGCCACATACAATCAACATCTGTGATCACTTATTTGCATTACTTCATATCTGCTATACTCCAACTACTTGTTGAATTTTTCAATTCTTAGTTTAATTTATAATTTGTTAGGTAGTTTTAGGCCATTTGTCAGTAGATTTCAATTTTACAACAATGTGGGGGTTTAAACTGAGTGGGTCAACTGATAATTGCTCTGTGGGGACTGGGTAACTTCATTTTCATGCTTCAATGTTAATACCATGTCAAAATTGTGCAAAAAAATTATTAACCCTAGAACTCTGTGCGTAAATGCTTTTGAATTCTGCGGCCGCACTTGAAATGACACCAGAAATCCCATCGCGGCCGCAGAAAAGTGAGTGCGGCCGCAAAACAGCCCAATCTATGTCTTCAGAGAGATGGAATTTTGGTGAATCTGATGTGCGGCCGCGATAGAAAATGTGCGGACCGCACTCCAGTTTTGCGGTCGCACTAATAATTACGCGAACCGCAGATCCAATTCTGCGGCCGCAAAATCAAATTATGCGGTCCGCAAAGCCCAGACTGTGACCGCAGTTATAATTGTGCAGACCGCACTCCCTCACCCTGCAAGAATAGAATATTTTACACTGTTTGTTTTCACTTGAATTACAACTCACTCATGTTATTGATTATTACAGAAAATGGTTAGATCTTGACGCCGCAGAGATACTTCAAATGGGAGGGGTGAACCTTCCTAAGCCCGAGGCAAAAGTACTTTACCCCTCGCCCTCTAAAAGATAATCACCAAGAAGACTACAGCCAGTCGAGGAAGAAATATAGAGCCCTCCGAATCATGTTCTTATGTCCTATCTAGGGAAGCATCGGAGAGTGACTCAGTTCAAGAGCAACCAGCTGTCCAATCAAAGCCACCGGGGAGGTATCAACTCCGGGATGAGCCTTCCACATCATATAGCACCTCCGAGGGGTTGGAGACTGCCAGTCAGGCATCGGAGCCATCCTCTACACCTATCCCTGAGGCACCAGTGACTACAGTTGATAATATTTCGGATGATGGCAGAGGGGGAGATACTATAGTTGTCGGCCTTGAGAGGTTGAAGAAGAAAGAGGTCTGGGAGGACCGGTTCGTCAGTCTAGCTGCCTTCACTAGCTTCCGTGAGTGGTGGCCAGTGAGATCGCTCACTCTTGAGTGACAGTTCCAATTGAAAGACCTTGACAAGTACAATCTGGCAGTCTTGAGATAGTTCCGAGAGCGGAAGGGGTGGATGTGGTTCACTCAGAGTGTAGTGGACACAAAAGAGTATCTGGTCCGGGAATTCTACGCCAATGTGGCGCACATAAAGAAAGGGACTGATAAGTAGGGATTTTGACCTATTATTTGCTCTCTTTTACTTGCGTTTTAGGCCAAAAATGCGTGAAGGTATTCCCGGAAACTAATGTAATGTGCTCGCTTGCAGGAATTGTTCAAAATGAGCCAAAGGAGTCATAATCAACTCATAAAGGAGTCAAAACTTGAGCAAAAACCAAGACTAGGCCAAGAGATCTGAAACGCGGACCGCACTAATATTGTGCGGCCGCGAAAGCCACAACGCGGCCGCGATCAGAAATACGCGGTCCGCAAAAGGGAGATTCAGAAAGTTGCATTTTCAGGCTAAATGATAAGCGAGGACCGCGCCAGAAATATACGGCCGCGATAGTGTCACGGTCGCGATGGAAATTATGCGGACTGCAGTGCGTGAAGTTCATAGAGCTCAAAAGAAAGAAGTGCGGTCCACGTCAGAATTGTGCGGCCGCAGAAGTCCCCTACGTGGCCGCGATTGAAATTATGCGGTACGCGAGACTCAGAATTGAAGAATGCGGACCGCGATCAGAATTACGCGGCCGCGAAAGCAAGAATGCGGCCGCGCTCAGAATGACGCGGCCGCACAACCTCCGCAGGGGTATTTTTGTCCGAAAATTGTAGCTTAGTATAAATAGATCTTTTTGACATTTTTAGGT
This sequence comes from Nicotiana attenuata, assembly GCF_001879085.1. Classification (NCBI taxonomy): domain Eukaryota; kingdom Viridiplantae; phylum Streptophyta; class Magnoliopsida; order Solanales; family Solanaceae; genus Nicotiana; species Nicotiana attenuata. The sequence goes on from NC_031995.1 coordinate 48,628,815, forward strand.
CATGTTATGTATTATCTGAGCACGTGAGACGGCTGTACATTCCGTTTTGGGAAAATTTATACTAGATTCATCTTTTAACATTAAATTTTCATCTTTTAATCTAGTATTATGAATTTTATCTTCTTTTTATCTTTGATTTCTGTTATTTCCATGAGTAGCTAAACCCATAGCTAGGGTTGTGACCCAACCCTAGTGTGGGTATTTGATGGGTATTGAATTTAGGGCCTGAATGTGTATGGGTTAGTGATATTTAGCCTAGTTCTCGCTAGAACTTTAGAATTAGTGGTTGCAAACACTGATTCATGCCATTATGACTTAGTTTGTATTTGAGAAACAGGGACTAAGTCTTGGAAAACTAGGCTAACAAGGAATTGGAATGAACTCAAGAAATTGATAGCCCAAATTAAAGGGTTAAGCCTAGAGATAGTAATACCCGACTTGATCTAATATCACTTGAATTGCATGAATACTCATTTAGACTTGAGAAAGCCAAATTGGGCAAAATCACTCAAACTACCGAGAGGTATAGAGTGAGTACCCGCGTGTGATAGCTATATTACGACCCCAACTAATCATATGATTGCTCTAGATTCTTGCTATCCATTAGATATCCACCTTGGTGGAAGTCACTACCCTAGTCCCTTTAAACCCTTGAAAATCAACAACAAAAACATTATACTTAGTTTCAAATATTGCATGCAATAGAATAGAGTTAGAAGAAGAATCAACCCAAACCTGTGTGGAAGTGTAATTAAGAGCAAAACTCGCATCTAGACTTAGATATAAATCTAACTCCAAACAAATTAACTCCCTTGGATTCGATCCCGACCTAGTTGGGTAAAACTGCATCGACCACCCTTGCTACTCAATAGTAGTGCAGGCTTGGACCCGATCAATTTTTGGCGCTGTTGCCGGGGAGTTAGACGGTTTTAGCTATATATCTAAGTAGTTATGTGTTTTGTTTTTCTTTCCTTCCATTTTTCTAATTTGTGTGTGAGTTGCTTTTAGGCACCTAATGGCTCTTAACAACGAAGCCCTTGGAAATTTGCCATTGGGGGAGGAGGTAGATGATGATCACGTGGATGAGATTCAACCCGAACCTCAAGTACAAAGGAGAGGTCACCCACCTAATGACAACATTCCAAACCCTCCCCCACCTCCTCCAAGGGCAGCACACCAGGTGTTACCCAATAAAGGCTATGCAAGTGCAATAGTCCCGCCCCGGATTAGGGCGGGCAACTTCCAAATAACCAATGTCATGCTTACACTGTTAGAACAGAGGGGTTTCTTCACCGGAGCTCCACACCAAAATGCTTACAAGCATCTCAAAGGTTTTGTTGTCACGTGCTGGGGGAGAAAGCAAACTAATGTCTCCGAGGACGCGTTGAGGTTATGGCTTTTCCCATTTTCTCTAAGGGGGAAGGCTTTGGATTGGCTTGAGAGGTTGCCCATCCATTCCATACACACTTGGGATGAGTTGGCCGAGAAGTTCATCTTAAAGTTCTTTTCTCCGGGACATATGGCGACGCTAAGAGATGAGATCCTTGCTTTTAAACAAGAGCCAAATGAACCGCTTCATGAGATTTGGGAAAGTTATCGGACGATGGTTAAAGAATGTCCGAATAATGATATGACCGAAGCCATGATCCAACAAACATTCTACCGGGAAATCAACACAACAAGCCAATGTATGGTTAACCAACTCACCGGGGGGAACTTCATGAATACGCCATATGCCGAAGCGTGTGAAATACTTGATGAGATGGCGGATACCTCCTCGGCATGGAAAAGTAGAGCTAATGTGCCACAAGGTGATCCCAATGTTATTCACTTACACAAGGAGCTTCATGACCAAGGCCAAGCTATAGCCGAGTTGACTACTATCATGAACCAATTGGCCAAAGCTCAGTTACAACAAGTTCAAGGGCCAAAACAAGTGAATGCCATGGAACGGGTGAATATTATGGTCAACAGGAGAAGGCAACGAGGTCAACAAGTTCAAAATAATCCGAATCAATTTGAGCAAAGTGTTAGTGGGTACAATCAAGATGATGCATATGATGATCAAAGTGAAGAGGTTCAATATGTCAACAATTATCAAGGTCAACGGGGCAATGCTCCGAATTAACAACAGTGGAGATCACAGGGAAACCAAGGAAATTGGGGTAATCAAGGTCAACAAGGAAATTGGAATAGTGGTAACAACAACAACCAAGGCAATTAGGGGAACAACAACAATCAAAATTGGGGTAATCAAGGAAATCAAGGGAATTGGGGTGGAAACAACAATAGTAATTGGGGAGGCAATACAATCAAGGTGGTTGGAACAACAATAATCAAGGGAATCGGGGGTCGGGGGTCGGGCTTTCAAAGGCCTGCGATGTATCAACAACCGAACAACCTGCCTCCATATCCATCACAAGGTCCTAGCTCTTCCAACCATGAGATGGGACGGATTGAAACCATGTTTGAGCAAATAATGAAGAAAAATGCCGACTCCGATGCCCAATTAGCTTCCCATAACACTTCTATCCGCAACTTGGAATTCCAACTTGTGAAAATTTCTCAAGCTTTGAATACTCGCCCCAAGGGGGCACTACCAAGTGATACGGTAGTAAACCCGAAGGGTGGGAACAATACGGGCCATGCTATGGCAGTGATTACAAGAAGTGGTAGAGGTGGAGTTGCTAGTACCTCTAATCCAAGAAAGATTGTGAATGATGATGTGTTGGTGCAAGATAATGATGAGCCAAGAAATGATGTGCAAGTAAGTGATGAGAATATGAATTATGAAGTGAGGACAGACATTGATGACAACATGGAGGAAACACAAAATAACGTGAACCCGTCTAGGGAACATGTGATAGACATACCGGAAAAGGTAGTTCCCGAAGCCAAGGCTCCTTTGCCAAGGCCACCTCCACCATATCCTCAAAGGCTCGCAAAGCAAAACAATGAGAACCAATTCAAGAAATTCATTGATATGATGAAAAGTTTGTCCATAAATGTGCCTTTGGTTGAAGCTCTAGAACAAATGTCGGGATATGCCAAGTTCATGAAGGACTTGGTAACAAAGAAGAGATCAATGAACTGTGAAACGATCAAAATGACACATTAAGTGAGTGCCATTGTGCATTCCATGTCTCCAAAGCTAGAAGATCCCGGTGCCTTTACAATCCCATGCACTATTGTTAGTGCTGATTTCGCCTAAGCTTTGTGTGACTTGGGAGCAAGCATTAACTTGATGCCATATTCTGTGTTCAAGACATTGGGGATTGGGCAACCAAGACCCACATCCATGAGGTTACAAATGGCGGACAAGACAATGAAGAGACCATTGGGGATAATTGATGATGTGCTAGTTCGGGTCGACAAGTTCATACTTCTCGCAGATTTTGTGATACTCGACTGTGAGGTTGACTACAAGGTGCCAATAATATTGGGGAGACCTTTCCCAGCTACAGGGAAGGCTTTAGTCGATGTGGAAGCTGGGGAGATCACCTTCCGGGTGGGCGACGAAAAAGTTGTGTTCCATGTTTGCAAGTCAATGAGGCAGCCTAATAGCAACGAAGTGTGTTCGTTTGTGGATCTTGTGACCGAAGTGATTGTTGAAGACACAAGTGTTGTGAATAATGTGGAAGACCCATTGGAAGCTGTGTTGTTGAATCATGATGTGGATGAGAAGGAAGGCTTGGTGGAATATGTCAATGCTTTGCAAGGAATGGGTTCATATACATATGAGCCCAGGAAACTTTCCTTGAATCTTGAGAACTGGAAGACTCCACCAACAAAGCCCTCACTCGAGAAGCCTCCTATATTGGAGTTGAAGCCTTTGCCTTCACACCTCAGGTATGAGTTCTTAGGCCCTTGTTCCACTTTACCTGTTATTCTTTCCTCGTGCTTAACTAACATGCAGGTAGATGCCAGTACCCTTGTGGTGCTCCAATGGAGGAAGAAGGCAATAGGTTGGACATTGGCAGATATTCGGGGTATAAGCCCCGCCTTTTGCATGCACAAAATCATATTGGAGGAGGATGCCAAACCCTCTGTGGAACATCAAAGAAGGTTGAACGAGGCCATGCAAGAGGTAGTCAAGAAGGAGATCATCAAATGGTTGAATGCTGGGGTTGTCTACCCCATTTCTGATAGTTCATGGACCTCACCGGTGCAATGTGTCCCGAAGAAGAGGGGCATGACTATGATTACAAATGACAACAATGAGTTGATCCCCACAAGAACTGTCACTGGTTGGAGGGTATGCATGGATTATAGGAAGCTCAACAAAGTGACTCGGAAAGACCATATTCCGCTTCCATTTCTTGATTAGATGTTGGATAGGCTAGCCGGACGTGCTTATTATTGTTTCTTGGATGGGTATTCCGGATATAACCAGATTCTTATTGCACCTGAAGACCAAGAGAAGACCACCTTCACTTGTCCATATGGCACATTTGCATTCTCAAGGATGCCATTTGGTTTATGTAATGCACTGGCTACTTTTCAGCGGTGTACGATGGCAATATTCACGGATATGGTGGAGGACTTCCTCGAGGTTTTCATGGATGATTTCTCTGTTGTGGGGAATTATTTTGAATAGTGTTTTGATAATCTTGATAAGGTATTGGCACGTTGTGAAGAGACCAACTTGGTGCTTAATTGGGAGAAGTGTCCCTTTATGGTTGAGGAGGGCACTGTCCTCGGCCACAAGATCTCCAAGAATAGCATTGAAGTGGATAAAGCAAAAATTGAAGTGATATCAAAACTCCCTCCTCCTACTTCGTCAAAGGAGTGAGGATCTTTCTAGGCCACGCGGGGTTTTACCGTCGGTTCATCAAGGATTTCTCAAAGGTGGTGAACCCCTTGTGCAAGTTGTTGGAAAAAGATGCAAAATTTGTGTTCAATGATTGTATGAAGGCATTTGAGATACTCAAGTATAAGTTGACTACCACTCCCATCATTACCGCACCAAATTGGAGCTTACCTTTTGAGCTCATGTGTGATGCTAGCGATGTGGCGGTAGGAGAGATATTGGGGCAAAGAATCAAAAAGATATTCCATCCGGTCTACTATGCTAGTAAGACCATGAACGACGCCTAAGTCAACTATACGGTGACCGAGAAAGAACTCTTAGCTATTGTCTTTGCTATGGAAAAGTTCCGCCCGTACCTCATGGGTACCAAAGTGATTGTTCATACCGATCACACGGCGCTTCGTTATATGATGAGTAAAAAGGACTCAAAGGCTAGATTGATGTGGTGGGTACTTATTCTACAAGAGTTTGATCTTGAAATCATAGACCGAAAAGGGAGTGAGAATCAAGTGGCAGACCACTTGTCCCATTTGGAAGAGGAGGGGAGGCCCCATGATGGCCTTGAGATCAATGATTCATTTCCGGATGAAAAACTCCTTTCCATGTCTTTGACCGAGATGCCTTGGTTCACCGATGTAGCTAACTATCTTGTGAGCGGAATTGTTCGGAATGAGTTCTCTTCAAACCAAAGGAAGAAGCTCAAACGGGACTTCTTGGATTATAATTGAGACAAGCCATATCTTTTCAATTTTTGCGCGGATGGTGTTATCCGGAGATGTGTTCCAGAAGAAGAGCAATTGGGTATTCTTGAAACTTGTCATTCTTCGTCTTATGGTGATCACCATGGTGGGGCGAGAACTGCTAGAAAGGTCCTAAGCTGTGGATTCTATTGGCCTGCCTTGTACAAAGACGCTAGCGAGCTTGTTAAGCGGTGTGATGAGTGCCAAAGGGCCGGCGGGATTTCCAAGAAGAATGAGATGCCTCTCACCACCATCCTTGAGATTGATATTTTTGGTGTATGGGGTATTGACTTTATGGGTCCATTTGTGAGTTTGTGTGGGAACACCTATATACTTGTTGCTGTGGATTACGTTTCCAAATGGGTTGAAGCTGTGGCTTTGCCTAACAATGAAGCACGGAGTGTGGTGGCTTTCTTGAAGAAAAATATATTCACAAGGTTCGGCATCCCAAGGGCCATCATTAGTGATGGAGGTTCTCATTTTTGCAACAAATCCTTTAACACTTTACTCTCCAAGTATGGTGTCACTCACAAGGTGTCAACCCCCTATCACCCTAGGCAAGTGGACAGGTTGAAGTCTCCAACAGGGAGATCAAGAGTATTCTATCCAAGACTGTCAATGCAAACCGGACTGATTGGTCAAGGAAACTTGACGATGCTTTATGGGCTTATAGAACAGCTTACAAGACTCCAATTGGTATGTCTCCGTATCGGTTGGTGTTTGGGAAATCATGTCACCTACCAGTGGAATTAGAGCATAAGGCCATGTGGGCGTTGAAGAAATTGAACCTTGAGTGGGATGCAGCTGCCAATCTTCGGGTAGAGCAATTGAATGAACTTGATGAGCTCAGGTTCCATGCTTACTCCAGTTCGTCCTTGTATAAGGACAAGATGAAGTACCTATATGATAAGTATATCCGGAACAAAGAATTCAAAGAAGGTGACCTTGTTCTCTTATTAAACTCTCGGTTACGGATGTTTTCGGGAAAGCTAAAGTCAAAGTGGAGCGGTCCCTTTGAAGTGGTGCATGTGACGCCTTTTGGTGCTCTAGATTTGAAAAACAAGAACGGTGAGATCTTTAGAGTCAATGGGCACCGGGTGAAGCACTACCTTAGCAAGATTGAGTCGTGCCACGACGTTAAATCAAGCGCTTCTGAGGCAACCATGTATTTTTCCTTCTTTTGATTTTCTTCTTAGAGTAGGCATTGTTTTGGAATAACTGGTTGTGAAGTGTGTGTAGGAATTGGTTGTGCAGTGCAGAAAATTGACAAGGAAAAAGTTGGCTAAGTGGTGAAATCTCGCGGACCGCGCCCAAAATTATGCGGACCGCGCAAGCACTTCGCGGCCACACAAACCTGTGCGCGGTCGCGCAGCTGAAAGATGGAAATTGCCAACTCTTGAAGTTGGCATGTTGAAACTCCTTAAGACTTCGAGGCCGCATTCATAATTTCGCGGTCCACACAATTTGTGCGGCCGCTGCCAATTTTTCACAGACCGCGTCCAACTGAGCTACAAACAGGTAAAGAGTGCGGACCGCGACAAAATTTTGCGGCCGCACTTAGGTAAGTCAGTGGGGTCACTGGGTTCAGAGTGTAAATATGACGTCTTGGACCTATTCACACTTTACAAACCCTGTATTGATACCCAATTTTCCCTCATATTTTCCATATATATATATATATATATATATATATATATATATATATATATATATATATATATATATATATATATATACACACACACACNNCATATATATATATATATATATATATATATATATATATATGTATAGTGCACATGCATCATCATTTGATTTACAAGCATGCACAAGTATTTTTCATAATTTTCCATAATTTTTAAAGGCTTTAAATTAATTTATTTCTGCATTTTATTATATAAATATCCAATAGTTATCCTTCATATTATTTTTATGATGATTTAATCATCTAAATTTACCATTTATGCCAACATAGTGTTTAAATATTTTTCAGTTTATTTTTATAATTATATTTGCATTTTTTAAGGCTAAATTGCATATCTTTGCAATAATAGCCCATATTAATGTATAATTACATTATTTATGCAGAAAATGATTTTTTATATTTTTAAAATGTTAAGAAAGCATTTTAAATCATTTTGGTGCATAAACGATATTTTTTTTTATTTATTACTTTTATAAATTATTTATTTGTTAAAATTGGATATTTAAAAACTAGCCTAAATTCCTACCCAAATTCGGACCTAAAACTACCCAATACACCAACCCAATACCCTTGGCCCAAAACCCATTATCCCAGTCCCATACCCATTTTTTATACCCGACCCAGGACCCTTTAAATCAGGACTGTTGATCTCTAAGACCAACGGTCCACGTTACATCTGCCCCTTTTAACCTAACCAAACCCTAACCCTAATCATTTTACACCCCTCGCTGCCCCAGAACACTCTCGTCTCTTATCTCTCAAGAGCCCTCGCCCGTCGCCTCACCAAAATTCTCTCCTAATCCCGTTTCTAATGGGATTTTCTTCCCATTCACTTACTATTTCGATATGTTTCCATTATTGGGTGATTCTCTACGGTATTACCTAGTACTTGCCTAAACATGGCAAGTATTCTTACTCTGATTCTGTCCTATTTGACTTTTGTCTCTTGAATCTGGACAATATTGAGTCCACACACGCTTATTTTGCACCGTGTGAGTCCGATTTGTTCGTATCTTGCTGATTCATACTTAACCCTAAGGTTAGGGTTTACAGATCTTCTTTGATTCAAATACCATATTTTGGTTCTCCAACCGTTCGATTTTTAAGTAATTATCTGTCGTCTATATACCTATTATGTGTAAAATTGTTATTTCTGTGATTTTTTTACTTACCCTAAATTAGGGTTTCAGACCTTTTTAAAATCAGAACAAATCTAACTCGATTTTCTGATTTTGAATAGATTTCTGTCTATGTTCACTTCATTTCTATACAGCATGTAATTTTACTTTTTTATTTATTCCACAATTTGTGTACTATGCCTAAATTAGGGTTCTGGAATTTCCTCTCTTCCGATCGATTTCAATTTCCGTCATTGTTTGACTGATAATTTTTCCATGCTTATGTGTTAATATCTGCCACTATATTAACCCCTTCCCCATTCCCCTTTAGACAGACTTGAAAATCATTATAACCTCACTAGATCTAAAGCTTTACTCTACTATTTCATTCTATACTGTGGTCCTGGTACCGGCGAGAAAAGTCCAAGGGCCTATTTGAGTTTTTGGGGTTTCTTACTTTTTCATTGACGATTCAGAACACTATGGTTTCTGTTCTTTTCTTGCATGTCTTGTTTAATTGGTGAGTCACTTAACTCTCGCAATTTCATCCTTATGTGTTCTCAACTCCCTTATGTGTTCTCAACTCTGAATCTCTGGTTTTAACATGTTCCTGGTTTACTTTTAAGCATCACTCTGCTAACTCTTGCATCTACTCACTCTTAATGCTACTAGTTCTAAGACTATATATGCCTAATTGGGTAATCTGAACTTCTTTAGGGCCTATTCAGTTAGTGTATTGACTCTTCAATGCCCATGAACATGTTTATTCACCTATCCTCCCTCCCCCCCCCCCCCCATGAATCCCTACAGTAGTCTGTGTTGAGACTTTCAGTGTTAGCCCTTATGGCCCTCAACATGCTCATTTGATCCCATACCCCTTTCTGTGATTATGTGGTTTAACACAATGTTGCCTAGCATGTTATGAGACTTTTAGTGTTAGCCATTATGGCCCTCAACTCGTCTTTCATTTTTCCTAGGTTTTCTTCTAAAGTGAGTTGTGTGTGATCAGCTTTCTTTCTACCAATTCCTAATTTCAATTTTATATTTTCAAATCTAAGCTCTAGGACAGTGGTGTCAAGTTCATAAACTTGGTTCTTTAACTCAGCATTTTTACTTTCACTTTCACTAGCCCTAAGTTCCAGATTTTTGCACTTAGCTTTCAAAATCACACACTCCTTAGACAATTGTTTCTTTTCATTATTTAGATCCTCATCTTCATCAATGAAATCCAGGAGTAACTCAGATAGCCTTTCTTTAGACAAAAATTTAATCTTGTCTTTGAGATGAATTATACTTACCTCAGATTCCTCATCGGATTCTCCAATTGCCATAAGTGCTTGTTCATCTCCATCTTCACCCTCTGAGTCCTCATCTGAGCTTTCTCCCCAGGCAGCAACCATAGCCTTTGTTGATCCTTTGTTCTTCTTGGGTTGAACCTGTTCCTTCTTCATGTTCCTTCGTTCAGCTCTTTCCTTCTTCCATTCAATTTCCCATTAAGGGCAGTTTTTTATGTGGTGATTATTCTTCCCACACTTGTAACAACCCTCATTGGTTTGTTTTTCAAGAACCCTTGGCTTGCTGTAGCTTACACTTCTTGAAGGACCATTTCCTCTCATTAGGTACTTCTTGAAATCCTTTGTGATCATCGTCATTTCATCCTCCTCTAGATCAGCACCTTCAATGATTCTGAATGCCATGCTCCTTTCCTTCTTGGGTGCATCCATCTTCATGGTTTTCCTTCTAAGTTCATAGGCAGTGAGATTTCCAATTAGCTCATCCAACTTAAGAGTGGCAACGTTCTTTGATTCCTAAATAGCTGTGATTTTGCTTTCCCAAGAGATTGGCAGTACCCTTGTCAAAATCTTCTCAACTTTGTCTTCTACAAGAATAACCCTTCCAAGAGACTGAAGTTCATTTGTCAGTGTGGTGAACCTTGCATACATCTCTTGGATGGTTTTCCCTTCCTTCATGGTGAAATTCTCATATTGAGAATACAGCAGTGTTCCTCTAGACCTCTTCACTTGAGGTGTTCCTTCATGAGCCACTTGCAAAGTGTCCCAGATTTCCTTAGCAGTGGTACAGCTTTGAATTCTACTGTACTCGTCTGGACCAAGTCCACACACAAGCCATTTCTTGGCCTTAGCATTCTTTTCCCATTTCTTCAAATCTTCAGCAGTACAGTCAGCTCTTGTCTTTGTCACATCCACTCCTTCAGCATTTTTCTTTGTAGTAGCCAAGGGACCATCACTGACTATGTCCCAGAGTTCATAGTCTTCTCCTATGATGTGGTCTCTCATCCTGTTCTTCCACCAGGAATAGTACTGGCCATTAAAGAGTGGGGGCCTAGCAGTGGATTGCCCTTCCTAGTTTCCAGGTGGTGCACTCATCTTGATCTGTTCCTAAGGTGTTAGCCTCTTCAAGGATAACCTGCTCTAATACCAATTGATGTTTTAAATGTCAATACCACACAAGAGGGGGGTGATTTGTGTGGTACCCAATTTTTGCTTATCTGAACTATAAAAGGACCTGGTTCTTCTAGGTGTTCCAACTACTGCTGTTTGCGGAATAATAAATATAGAAAATAAAGAACACAAAGATTTTTACGTGGAAAACACCTGGCTCAAAAGGTGAAAAACCACGACCTACTACTCAATAGGATTTTCACAAACTTCCACTAAAATCACTTAGCCAAAACAACATTTACAAAAACTCTTTGTAAACCTAAGGATTAACTCTAATCCCGTTGTGGCACACAGCCTCAACTGTTGCGACAACTTCAAGTTAGCTATAACTTGAACACTCTAGGTACCTAATACAATTGCTTCTATGAAAGCTGAAACGTACAATTTTAACTCACCTACTACAATTGAACTAGAATAAAAGATAGACACAATGTAACTGGTTCTTCTATCTCGTTCAAGTAGCTTCAGGAGTGCACACTCAAATCACACATAAATTGCTTGCAAAGTCACCTTGCTCTTTTGCTCTCAATTTAGTTTAACTTCTGCGTATGTGCAATACCTGTAAAAGAGAACAATACTGCCATTTAATAGGTTAGTAATGAGAGTTTGATTGGGACTCAATTGCTGCTCTTCTATCGTAGAAGAGTTCATGATGATCTCAAACTCTAACACTATCTTCATCATGGATTGTGTTCTCTTCATATAAGGAGACTTTCTCCCCTTATCTAATATGCAACCTTTTCGATCAGATCAGGAGATATTGCTGCTTGATCAGTAGACCTTATCTCCTTCACGTGCATCCCACATGCTTAAATCTGCTCATTTTTGTGCACCTGAGGGATGGACCTGCGAGATGGACCTAGTTCATGTCTGAGTTCCTTTGTCAGTCTTCAAAACTAACCTTTACTTGGGCCAACAGTTTCCATTATTGGGTGATTCTCTACGGTATTACCTAGTACTTGCCTAAACATGGCAAGTATTCTTACTTTGATTCTGTCCTATTTGACTTTCGTCTCTTGAATCTGGACGATATTGAGTCCACACACGCTTATTTTGTTCCGTGTGAGTCTGATTTGTTCGTATCATGCTGATTCATAATTACCCCTAAGGTTAGGGTTCAGATCTTCTTTGATTTGAACCAAAATTGGTTCAAGCCTTTGATTTTAAGTATTATTTCGTCTATATTCACCCTATTATGCGTAAATATCTGTATTTCTGTTGATTTTTTTACTTACCCTAAATTAGGGTTTCAGACCTTTTTAAAATCAGACCAAATCTGACTCGATTTTCTAAGTTTGAATAGATTTCTGTCTATGTTCATCTCATTTTATGCAGCATGTGATTTTTACTTTTTTTTTTATTTCCGTCAATTTGTGTACTATGCCTAAATTAGGGTTCTGGAATTTCCTCTCTTCCTTACTGATTTTGATTGTTTTCCTTTCTAGTGTTTGACTGATAATTTTTCCATGTTTATGTGTTAATCTCTACCACTATATAAACCCCTCCCCCATTCCCCTTTAGACAGACTTGAAAATCATTATAACCTCACTAGATCTAAAGCTTTACTCTACTATTTGATTCTATACTGTGGTCCTGGCCGGCTGAAAGCCAAGGCCATTGAGTTCTGGGTTCTTACTTTTCATTGACGATTCAGAACACTGTGGTTTCTGTTCTTTTCTTGCATTTCTTGTTTAATTGGTGAGTCACTTAACTCTCGCAATTTCATCCTTATGTGTTCTCAACTCTGAATATCTGGTTTTAACATGTTCCTGGTTTATTTTTAAGCATCACTCTGCTAACTCTTGCATCTACTCACTCTTAATGCTACTAGTTCTAAGACTATCTATGCCTAATTGGGTAATCTGAACTTCTTTAGGGCCTATTCAGTTAGTGTATTAACTCTTAAATGCCCATGAACATGTTTATTCACCTACCCTCCCTTCCCCCCCCCCCCCTCCCCCATGAATCCCTACAGTAGTCTGTGTTGAGACTTTTAGTGTTAGCCGTTATGGCCCTCAACATGCTCATTTGATCCCATACCCCTTTCTGTGATTATGTGGTTTAACACAATGTTGCCTAGCATAATTCCCAATCATGTTTCAACATGTCTAATAATAATAACCCCAGTCAATCCTGCCAACATGCTCTTATCAACCTCTCTTTGGCATGTGATTTTGTGCTAAGTGTTGGGCCTGTTTTCTTAAGTTTGCATTGAGCTAGCTTTTAAATTCTGTGATTGGATCAATTGTTTGCCTAATATGTTCAATTTGGTCGTGTTTGTTTAAATCCCTCAATTCCTGTCCCTCAACTTTAGTCTTTTCTCTTTCTCTTCTTGCTTAAGTTTCTTTGAATACTATTCTTAGCCGGCTGAAAGCCAAGGCTATTTAGGTTCTGTCCTTTGACCTCCCTAGTGTGAGCACTGCTCGGGGTCCATTTGAGGCCCTTGTGAACTCTGACACACTAGGACTTGGTCTCTAGTCCCTCCTCTGAATGATCTCTGTTAACTTCCCTAGTGTGAGCACTGCCCTGGGTTCTTGAAGCCCTTGGGAACTCTGACACACTGGGGTTTTGGTTCTACATGCTCAATTCTGTTTTTTTTTAAGTCCACTGGGGAATCCCTCAAGTCCTGGTTGCCTTATGTCCATGAACATATGATTTTTGTGCTGTTGTAAACTATGAGAATGAAGGCTAGGCCTAGCCAGGTGTACTTTTGGGCCTGCTGTAGGCTCCCTATGGTTATATCTATTCTGTAATTTACTACATTCAATTCTGGGTTTGTAATAATTATTGTAATAACAATTCTGGGGTGTTAGTGAAATTAGGAAGGGTTTCTTATTTTTTGCAATAAAAGTTGGGTAGAAATCCTGCCTATAGGTCCAACAATGTGTTATTATATGCAATGTGTTAGAAATCCTGCTTATAGGTCTAACAAAGTCCTAATCATGTTCACTTGTTCCAAACTTTTAATTTTGCTATATCATGTCTTTCCCCAATCCTTATCTTTTTAACAGCTTTATTCTGTCAATACGCGAACTAACTTCTTCCTTGTTTTCCTTTCTTTTATGTCTTTACGTTCCATTCAATACTGCATTTATTGCTTTCAACGTGAAAATACTTGACAACGTGTTATTTTGTCTTTGCATAACTGCATGCTCAACATCATATTCCACTCGTGCGTATTAATACCATAGTGGCACTTGATGAGTGTCCGCGCTCTTCCTAAAATAGCCCTTTAAATTTGGAAAAGCTTATTTGTGGTAAAACTAGTCGATCAGCGGTGCAATCGACGGTTCTGTGCCTTACCCTCTCAAGTGTTCCACTTAAGGGTACCAGTCTAGACTCTCATAGAAACCCCATTCTAAAATCAACCGTGTATGCATCATGTCTAAACCTAGTATGAGTTAGAATGTTGTCCGCGCAATAACTCACTAAGACAAACCTTGTCCAAAGTCCGCTGGGATTTCCATAATCTCAATGGACACAATCACGATCTGTGCATCATTTGGAGAAAAACATGCCAGTATGTTGATCATTAACATGAAAATAGCTGAATCTAGAGGGGGCAAGGGCTAACTTTATCTGTTTTGCAGAAATGAGGCACGAGGTCCCCAGATTCGGCATGGTTCAGAATAATCTGCTACTGGACATGCGCGGCCTGAGGAACTTGATCGATGGAGCAAAGAAGGCCAAGCATGGAAAAGGTCCTTCTGGGACCAGATAGATTAGAAATTATGTTTTACTTGCTTTCTAGACTCGTTTTAGGTTTTGGTTGTAATAAGGCACATGCCATTAGTGACTCTTTATCATTATTGTCGTTTTAGTAGGGATTCGGTTTATTTTTCATATTAATGAAATGACGCAATTGTTGGCATCAATTTTTCTCCAAATCTATATGTCGCTTAGGCCTACCTCGGGCAAAATGAGGTCCCCAAATTAGGACGCAAATTTATAATTCCGCAATATGTGTTTAAATACCGCAAACAACCTTTTAATACTCCCACTGACTTGTTTACCTTTTGTTTTTTCTTTTTCTTTATTTATTCCCATCCCCTAAGGTTGGTTCATGCATACTGGTATCATCAACATATCATACCAGATCAAGAGGTCCTCCACCTCCTCCTCCTCCAAGTAATCGCAAAAGCAAAGGAAAAGCCAGAATGGATGACACAAGCAATATCAGGAAAGACAATGCTACGCATGAAGAGAATGTCGAAACATCAGATGGTCGAAGCACTCCAGCACCGAATGACTTGGTTTTACGGTTGGAACAGAAGATATTGGAGTTACAAGGGGAACTCGAGCAGGTCCGTAACTTTGCAAACCTCTCCCTCACCTTGAACGTCCCCGACATCAACCAACAAAACACCAAAAACCCAGCACCTCCCCAGAACACACAAAACCAGCAAAATCCTCCCGCACCTCACCAATACGCCAAACCGCCTCAAAACCCCAATCCTCCACCAGTACCAACTTCTCCACAACATCATCATCAGTCAACTCAGTATCCACAAACCACTACCTATCATACTCCTCAGAACGCTCCACAACCTACCCCCGATCCTCAAAACTCAACCAACGACCACCACTACACCCAAATCCCTGAAGTCCATCAAAGCAACCCCATATATGTGGAAACCTTACCCCACACTCCATAACAAACCCTATACATACCTGAATCCGCCGAGAAGGACTTGCTCATCAAGAATATGGCAGAGGAACTTAAGAAGCTCACAAGTCGAGTCCAAGGTGTCGAAGGGGGTAAAGGCATTGAGGGATTGAACTATGAGGATCTGTGCATTCAGCCGGATGTAGAACTACCATAGGGTTACCAACCTCCCAAGTTCGAGATGTTTAACGGAACAGGTGACCCAAAGGTGCATCTAAGGACATATTGTGACAAGCTCATAGGATTTGAAATGGATGAAAGGATTCGCATGAAATTATTCATGAGGAGCCTCACTGGAGACGCCCTATCTTGGTACATCAGTCAAAATCCAAAGAAGTGGGTTAGTTGGGTAAGCATGGCATCGGATTTCATGGATCGGTTCAGGTTTAATACGGAGAATGCACCAGATGTCTTCTATATCCAGAATCTCAAGAAGAAGCCAACAGAGACTTTTCGCGGGGATTCCGGCATTGGAAGAAAAGCAGATGAACAAGTTCTTTGATACTATGAGAGGTTAATGGTCATTAAAAATCATAAATTTTCCGACATCATCAAATTAGGAGAAAGAATAGAAGAAGGAATCAAGAGTGGAATGGTAACTAATTTCGAGGCATTACAGGCTACGAACAAAGCTTTGCAGTCAGGGGGTATATCCAAAAAGAAAGAAGTAGGGGCTGTGATGGTGGCCCAAGGTCCAAAATCTACTCTTACATATCAAACACCTCCACCTACATATCAGCCTTCGCCTCCCAAACATCCGCAAACCACCACCGCCTACCATACTTATAACACACAACCTGCATATTACCACTCACCACCACCAGCCCGCCAAAACTACCAGAAACCCAGACCAAATTTCGACCGCAGACCATCTAGACAATACACCCCTATTCTTGAACCCATTGATCAGCTTTATGAAAGACTAAGGCTGCCGGTTATGTCACCCCCATTCCCGTTGTTGCTATGGAGAACTCTTCCCAGTGGGTTAATCCGAACAAGACATGTGCCTATCACTCAGGCATGAAGGGACACACTATTGATGAATGTCTCACTTTGAAGGATAAGATCCAGACGTTGATTGACACCAAGGTTATACAAGCAAAAGAGGTTGCACCAAATGTCCGCAACAACCCCCTCCCGGATCATAGGGGCGAGGGGGTAAATGTGATCGAAACTGATGAAGAATGGGACCCGGAAGGATCAATCGGAGTCACTCGTGAAGGTGATGAGCCCAAAGTACCTCCAGTCACTCTCACACCTATTATAGTGCAGATTCAGTCGCCAATTGAGGTTGAAATAGCCACGCCAACTCTGTTTGAGGTTAAACAACAACGCATTCAACCACACCAGCTCCGTTTGAGGTGGAAGTGACCATACCCTTCACTGTGACGGTAGCACCCACACCATCCTTTAATTCCAATGCTATACCATGGGACTATGCTTTAGAGGCGAGAAGAAAAAGCAAAGGGAAAATGGAAGAAACAGGTGCCGCACAAGGCATGACCAGGACCGGTAGGGTTTACACACCTGAGCATTTGGGAGGAATAAGTAAAGAAGCCTCCCCCAAGCAGCCTATCATTGAAACAGGCCCGGATGATCTTTGGAAGAAGGTGCAAGCAAGAGAATATTTTGTGGTTGAACAAAACCCCTGCTCAGATATCCATTCTATCACTACTATAGAATTCTGAGACGCATAGGAATGCATTAATGAAAGTGTTGAATGAAGCTTACGTTCCCAACAACATCACCAGTGGAGAGATGGCCAACATGGTAGGGCAAGTACTGGAAAGCCACAAGATCACTTTTCACGAAGACGAGTTGTCACCAGAAGGGTTGAGTCATAATAGGGAACTGCACATCACAGTACAATTTGAAGACAAATTCATCGCCAAGGTCCTGATAGATGGGGGTTCAAGTCTCAACATTTTTCCATTAACCACTTTGAGAAGGCTAGGTAAGGATTTCCATGAGATACGAGCAGGGAGTATGAATGTGAAAGCATTTGATAGGTCTCAAAGGGCCACAATTGGAGAAATCAACCTTTGTTTGCAGATGGGCCAGGCTTGGTTTATTGTTGAGTTTCAAGTATTCGACATATCTGCTACGTACAATCTTTTGTTGGGATGACCTTGGATACATGCTGCTGGAGCTGTAGCTTCTGCGCTACACCAGGTCGTAAAGTTCGAATGGAACCATCAGAAGGTGATCATTCATGGAGACGGAAGTAATCCCATCTATACCAATCAAACTGTTCCGGTTGATGAGAATAGAAGGAAGTTGGGTGGAGAAATGTACCATCGCATCGAGCGTGTCAATGCAATAGAGAAAGACAAGTGGTGGAGTAATAAGATCGAAAGCATACTATTATGGACAGGGTATGACCCGGTAAAGGTCTCAGTAAGAATATCCAGGGTATCACTAAGCCAATACAACCAAAACGTCACGGTACCACCTTTGGACTTGGGTATTAGTACACCTGGCAGGAGTACGATGATTGGTCGCCGCCATGGCGTGGCCCCTATTACCCTCTTGAACAGTCAATACCGCATTTGCATCAGACATTTCAACATACTGACGTGATATGGGGATCTGAAGAAGATGAGGCTTTAGCTAGCCTAAGGAACCTGTTTCTGGATGATGAACACATGGACTGCAATGCAATAGTTGAGGAGGAGCAGGAAGAAGACCTCACCATTCAGACCATGAAAAAGGGAGTTGTTCTCAAGAATTGGACTGTTGCACCATCCCGGGCCCGTCGAGTTCCTGGGTAGCCTGGCAATTAGCATGATTTGTTTTTTAAAAAGCCATTTAAGCATTTAAGATATTTCCCGTATTTTGTTTTAAGACGCATTTTGTTTTGAAATAATTGCTCGAGTCATCAGCCATACTTGTTTTGATGTTTTCGAGATTTAATTAATGCATTGTTATTTTAGTATTCATTATTATATTTTACGTTTTTTTCTCTACAGCATTATTATTCACTTATCCTGATGAACCAACAACTGTGACATGTAATGAGAGAACGCAACATAAGGATAGTGATTCATAAGAAGTAGAAGAAGAAGTTATAATCCCTGAGGAAATTGTCAGAGAAGTTGNAGTTGTCACCAGAAGGGTTGAGTCATAATAGGGAACTGCACATCACAGTACAATTTGAAGACAAATTCATCGCCAAGGTCCTGATAGATGGGGGTTCAAGTCTCAACATTTTTCCATTAACCACTTTGAGAAGGCTAGGTAAGGATTTCCATGAGATACGAGCAGGGAGTATGAATGTGAAAGCATTTGATAGGTCTCAAAGGGCCACAATTGGAGAAATCAACCTTTGTTTGCAGATGGGTCCGACTTGGTTTGATGTTGAATTTTAAGTGTTGGACATATCCGCCACATACAATCTGCTGTTGGGACAACCTTGGATACATGTCGCTGGAGCCGTAGCTTCTATGCTACACCAAGCCGTGAAGTTCAAATGGAATCATCAGAAAGTGATCATTCATGGAGACGGAAGTAATCCCATTTACACCAATCAAACCGTTCCGATTGTCGAGAATAAAAGGAAGTTGGGTGGAGAGACGTACCATCGCATCGAGCGCGTCAATACAATCGAGAAAGACAAGTGGTGGAGTAATAAGATTGAAAGCATACTGTTATGGACACGGTATGAAACTGGTAAAGGTCTCGACAAGAATCTCCAGGGTATCACTAAGCCAATACAACCAAAACGCCACGACACAACTTTTGGACTTGGATACCAGTGCACCTGGCAAGAGTATGATGATTGGTCCCTGCCATGGCGTGGTCCCTATTACCCTCTTGAACAACCAATACCGCTTCTGCATCAAACATTTCAACAGACTGACGTGATATGGGGGTCTGAAGAAGATGAGGCTTTAGCTGGCCTAAGGAATCTGTTTCTAGACGATGAATACATAGACTGCAATGCAATAGTTGAGGAGGAGGAGGAGGAAGACCTTATAATCCGGACCGTGGGAAAGGGAGCTGTTCTCAAAAATTGGACTGCTGCACCATCCCGGGCCCGTCGAGTTCCTGTGTAGCCTGGCAATTAGCATGAACTATTTTTAAAAAAAACAATTTTAAGCATTTAAGACATTTTCAGTATTTTGTTTAGACGCATTTTGTTTTGGAATAATTGCTCGAGTTATCGGGCCGCACTTGTTTTAATGTTCTCAAGATTTATTTAATGCATTGCTATTTTAGTATTTATTATTATCTTTTACATTTTCTCTCTACACCATTATTATTACTTATCCTGATGAACCAACGACTGTGACATGTAATGAGACAACGCAACATAAGGATAGTGACTCGGAAGAGAAAGATGAAGAGGATGTGATACCTGAGGAAATTGTCAGAGAAGTCGAGAATTTTGAGAATAAGCCTAAGTCCAACCTTGATGAAACTGATATAGTCAACTTGGGAGATTCAGAAACAGCCAAAGAAACCCGCATAAGTATCCACTTGTCACCATCAGAAAAAGAAGAATACACCCATTTCCTGAAGGAGTATAAGGACATTTTCGCATGGTCTTATGATGATATGACTGGTTTGAGCACGTCTATAGTGACTCATAAACTACCTACCAATCCGATGTGTCCGCCTGTAAAACAGAAACTCAGAAAGTTCAAGCCTGATATGAGTCTGAAATCAAAGAGGAAGTCACCAAGCAGATTAAAGCTAAGTTTCTCAGAGTGGTTGAATATCCTACTTAGTTGGCCAACATCGTGCCAGTTCTGAAAAAAGATGGGAAAGTCAGGGTGTGTGTCGACTATCAGGACCTAAACAGAGCAAGTCCCAAAGATGATTTCCTGTTACCCAATATACTACATACTGATCGACAACTGCACGAAGCATGAACTCCATTCCTTTGTGGATCGCTTTGCGGGATACCATCAGATCTGGATGGATGAGGAAGATGCCGAGAAAATAGCCTATTATCACTCCGTGGGGGATGTATTGTTATAAAATGATGTCGTTTAGCCTGAAGAATGCTGGAGCCACTTACATGAGAGCCATGATAACTATTTTTCATGACATGATTCACAAAGAAATAGAGGTGTACGTGGATGACATCATCATCAAATCCAGAAAAAGCGTAGGTCATATAGCAGATTTAAGGAAATTCTTTAATCAGCTTCGAAGGTACAATCTGAAACTGAATCCTGCAAAGTGTGCCTTCGGAGTTCCCGCTGGAAAATTGCTAAGTTTCATTGTCAGTCACCGGGGGATTGAATTGAACCTTTCAAAGGTCAAAGCCATACAAGATTTGCCACCTCCGAAGAGCAAGAAAGATGTGATGAGCTTCTTAGGGCGTCTCGATTACATCAGCCAATTCATAGCACAATCGACCATGATCTGTGAGCCAATTTTCAAAATGTTGAAGAAAGATGCAGCAACAAAATGGAAAGAAGAATGTCAGAAAGCCTTTGACAGAATCAAGGAATATCTATCCACACCACCAGTCTTGGTCCCGCCGGAACCTGGTAGACCTTTGCTACTCTATTTGTCCATACTAGATGGAGCTTTCGGTTGTGTTTTGGGACAACATGACGAGACGGAAGAAAAGAACAGGCCATATATTACTTGAGTAAGAAGTTCATACCCTACGAAGCACGGTATTCTCTGTTGGAACGTACTTGCTGTGCTCTAACGTGGATAGCTCAGAAATTGAGGCACTACTTCTGTGCCTACACTACATATCTCATATCAATGATGGATCCCCTGAAATACATCTTTCAAAAACCAATGCCTACAGGGAAACTAGCAAAATGGCAGATGATGTTGGGTGAGTTTGATATCGTCTATGTTAGTCAGAAGGCGGTCAAGGGACAAACATTAGCAGATCACCTCGCAGAAAATCCTGTGGGAGGGGAATATGAACCATTGAAAACGTATTTTCCCGATGAAGAAGTGTCATTTGTAGGAGAAGATATTACCGAAGCCTACGACGGCCGGAGAATGTTCTTCGATAGAGCTGCAAATTTCAAAGGATTGGGTATTGGAGCAGTTTTGGTGTTAGAGACAGGTCAACATTATCCAGTATCCGCAAAACTTAGGTTTCCGTGCACAAACAATATAGCAGAATATGAGGCTTGCATCATGGGGCTCAATTTGGCCATCGACAAAAATATGCAGGAGTTGCTGGTAATTGGTGATTCAGATCTTCTGGTACATCAGGTTCTAGGAGAGTGGGCTGCCAAGAATACCAAAATATTGCCATATCTGTATCACGTTCAAAAGTTGATGAAAATATTCACAAAGATAGAATTCAAACATGTTCCGAGAATTCAGAATGAGTTCGCAAATGCACTAGCCACTTTGTCCTCTATGATACAGCATCCGGACAAGAATTTCATCGATCTTATTCCAGTAAGAATCCATAATCAGCCAGCTTATTGCGCTCATGCTGAATAAGAAACAGATGGGAATCCATGGTACCATGATATCAAGGAATACTTGGCAAAAGGAGAATACCCGAAACATGCAAATCATACTCAGAAACGCACGCTCCGGAGATTGTCCAATCATTTCTTCCAAAGTGGAGGAATTCTGTATAGAAGGATTCCAGCCCTAGGGTTATTACGCTGTGTTGACGCCAAAGAAGCTTCCAAGCTGCTCGAGGAAATACACGCTGGAACATGCGGGCCGCACATGAATGGTTTCATTCTAGCCAAGAAGATATTAAGAGCAGGATACTTTTGGATGACTATGGAAACAGACTGCATCAGGTATGTCCAAAAGTGTCACCAATGTCAGATACATGCAGATATGATACGGGTACCACCAAATGAACTCAATAAAACAAGTGCACCTTCGCCACTTAGGGAATGGATGTCATCGGTCCAATCGATCCCGCCGCTTCAAACGGACATAGGTTCATTTTAGTGGCCATAGACTACTTCACAAAATAGGTTGAGGCTGCATCTTACAAGGCTGTAACCAAGAGTCATCGCAGATTTTGTTAGGGATCATATTGTTTGCCGATTTGGGGTACCCGAATCTATCATTACCGACAATGCCGCCAACCTCAACAGCGATTTAATGAAAGCTATGTGTGAAACCTTCAAGATCAAGCATAAGAATTCCACAGCATACAGACCTTAAATGAATGGAGCCGTGGAAGCAGCCAACAAAAACATCAAGGAAATTCTGAGGAAAATGGTAGACAACCACAGGCAATGGCACGAGAAATTACCATTTGCCTTATTGGGATATCGTACCACAGTTCACACATCAACCGGAGCAACTCCCTACATGCTGGTTTACGGTACTGAAGCTGTTATTCCCGCCAAGGTCGAAATTCCCTCTTAGAGAATTATACAGGAAGCAGAACTCAGTGATGTAGAATGGACAAGGAGTCGCTATGAACAAATGGCTCTTATCGACGGAAAAAGAATGAATGCAGTATGCCATGGTCAACTTTATCAGAACAGAATGTCCAGAGCTTTCAACAAAAAGGTCAAACCTAGACAGTTCACACCGGAGTAGCTGGTGTTGAAACGAATCTTCCCACATCAAGACGAAGCCAAAGGAAAGTTTTCGCCTAATTGGTAAGGGCCCTACATGGTTCACAGGGTACTAACAGGAGAAGCACTCATACTTGCAGAAATGGACAGAGAAGTTTGGCCAAAGCCTATCAATTCAGACGCAGTCAAGAGATACTATATTTAAATTTTTTCATTTGATGTAACTGAACTATACTTGACCTGATTCCCGTTTAAGAGGGGATATGTAGGCAACCCTGTGGGTTCGGTCACATCTCAATAAAATTTTCATTTTCCCCACAACCAGAAACTGGGGCAGAATTTTAAGAAGGACCCTCAAAATTCCGGAGTAAGTCCAGCTGAAGTTATCATATGCAAGACAGTCAGAGAATCGCTTGCTAAACTGGGGCAGAATTTTGAGGAGGACCCTCAAAATTCTAATGCAAAGAATTCGCAATGTCTCTAAAGTGTCGCAGTCATTGGTTCATTTAATTTACTCGATATCGTAAACTACTATGTTTTAAAATAACTATGTTTATCAAATGCATGCACACTTTTCGAAAACTTTATTTCTGTGGCAGCCAGATGTTACCCAGGGTAACTCGAACAGGATCTCTAGAGCAAAGCAAAGCGAAACAAGCAGGCAAAGGCATGAACCAACCTTCCCCGCAAAACTCACGATTTTTCTTTTGATGCAGGCACAATGTAACGTAACAGGAATATTCACAAGTATTCCAAAATCACTATCTTCATAACGACAAAGCTGCCAAACGCGAACACGTCTCCAGATAAGAAATACTCTACTCTCACTCATTGTCTTTTCTTTGCATGTGACTAAGCCCTATCTCTAATTGCGTGAGACTAAGCATTGTCTCCCATCTTGCATGGGGATAAGCACTGCCTCCCTTAAATTGCATAAGGCTAAACACTGCCTTCCATTGCATGAGACTAAGCACTGTCTCCCCATTTTGCATGAGGCTAAGCCCTGCCTCCTCAATTGCATAAGGCTAAGCACTGCCTTCCATTGCATGAGACTAAGCATTGTATCCTCTTCTTGCATGAGGCTAAGCCTTGCCTCCTCAATTGCATAAGGCTAAGCACTGCCTTCCCTTGCATCGAGACTAAGCATTGTCTCCTCTTCTTGCATGAGGCTAAGCCCTGCCTCTCAATTGCATAAGGCTAAGCACTGCCTTCCCTTGCATGGAGACTAAGCACTGTCTCCTCTTCTTGCATGAGGCTAAGCCCTGCCTCCCTAATTTCATAAGGCTAAGCATTGCCATCCATGACTAAGCATTGTCTCCTCTTTTGCATGAGGCTAAGCCCTGCCTCCTCAATTGCATAAGGCTAAGCACTGCCTTCCATTGCATGAGACTAAGCATTGTCTCCTCTTCTTACATGAGGCTAAGCCCTGCCTCCCCAATTGCATAAGGCTAAGCTTTGCCTTTCCTTGCACGAGACTAAGCATTGTCTCTCCTTGCATAACCACAAATGTTGCACTGTTCAAAATCTTGCATTATTCTCTTCTCTCGGGGCTAAGCTCTGCCCCCCGACCTTACACAGGACTAATCTCTGTCTTGTTTCATCTCAAGCATCATGTCTTTGCATCTCATGGGCCGAAGCATAGCCAAATTTTCCGAAGGCGTCATAGTCCAAAGGCATCATCCTTATAGCCGGAAGACACCATGTCATGGCCTGAGGATCTCTCAATATTGCACATCATTATTCAAAGGCGTCATGGTTCAGAGGCACCATTCTCATGGCCCTAGAACATCATTTCATGGCGTGCAAATCCCTTATCACATGATTCATGGCCCGGGACGTCATGGTCTAAGGACATCATCCTCACCGTCCGAAGACAATCTTCATGGTCCAAAGGGAATTTGCATCATATTTAAATTCCCGCAATAGCCTATATATATTTGTGTGCATAGTGTTTTAAGTTTTGCAGGTAATTCAGGAAATAACCGTTCTTCAAACAGGATCAACCTTCACTCCGGTTTCCGTTCGCATCATTCACACCTTGTCGTTATTTCAAATGTAACCGACTCCAATCAATTACTCACTTTTACTCTATGACCGTTCAGATATCTGCCATAACATCTAAAATTCACATTCGTGACTTCGCATAAATTCATCCGATACTATCCTACTCAAAAGAACCCTTTCCGAAACACACGACAATCCCTATAACAATGCCATCGGTTTCGTTCACCGTTGGATCCAGAACTACACATGGCATGATTCCTAGCTTTAAATTAATTTATTTCTGCATTTTATTATATAAATATCCAATAATTATCCTTCATATTATTTTTATGATGATTTAATCGTCTAAATTTACCATTTATGCCAATAGAGTGTTTAAATATTTTTCAGTGCATTTTTATAATTATATTTGTATTCTTTTAAGGCTAAATTGCATATCTTTGCAATAATAGCCCATATTAATGTATAATTACATTATTTATGCAGAAAATAATTTTTTATATTTTTAAGATGTTAAGTAACTATTTTAAATTATTTTAGTGCACAAATGATATTTTTGTTATTTATTTATTATTTTTATAAATTATTTATTTGTTAAAATTGGGTATTTAAAAACTAGCCTAAATTCCTACCCAAATTCAGACCTAAAACTACCCAATACACCAGCCCAATGCCCTTAGCCAAAAACCCATTAGCCCAGTCCCATACCATTTTTTATACCCGACCTAGGACCCTTTAAATCAGGACTGTTGATCTCTAAGATCAATGGTCCACATTACATCTGCCCCTTTTAACCTAACCGAACCCCTAACCCTAATCATTTTACACCCCCGCCGCCCTAGAACACTCTCGTCTCTTATCTCTCAAGAACCCTAGCCCGTCGCCTCACCAAAATTCTCTCCTAATCCCGTTTCTAATGGGATTTTCTTCCCATTCACTTACCATTTTGATATGTTTCTGATGTTTTAAACGTCAATACCACACAAGAGGGGGGTGATTTGTGTGGTACCCAATTTTCGCTTATCTGAACTATAGAAGGACCTGGTTCTTCTAGGTGTTCCAACTATTGTTATTTGCGGAAAATACAGAAAATAAAGAACACAAAGATTTTTACGTGGAAAACACCTGGCTCAAAAGGTGAAAAAACCACGACCTACTACTCAGTAGGATTTTCCCAAACTTCCACTAAAATCACTGAGCCAAAACAGCATTTACAAAAACTCTTTGTAAACCTAAGGATTAACTCTAATCCCGTTGTGGCACACAGCCTCAACTGTTGCGACAACTTCAAGTTAGCTATAACTTGAACACTCTAGGTACCTAATACAATTGCTTCTATGAAAGCTGAAAGGTACAATTTTAAATCACCTACTACAATTGAACTAGAATAAAAGATAGACACAATGTAACTGGTTCTTCTATCTCGTTCAAGTAGCTTCAGGAGTGCACACTCAAATCACACATAAATTGCTTGCAAAATCGCCTTGCTCTTTTGCTCTCAATTTAGTTTAACTTCTGCGTATGTGCAATTCCTGTAAAAGAGAACAATACTGTCATTTAATAGGTTAGTAATCAGAGTCTGATTGGGACTCAATTGCTGCTCTTCTATCGTAGAAGAGTTCATGATGATCTCAAACTCTAACACTATCTTCTTCCTGGATTGTGTTCTCTACATATAAGGAGACTTTCTCCCCTTATCTAATATGCAACCTATTCGATCAGATCAGGAGATATTGCTGCTTGATCAGTAGACCTTATCTCCTTCACGTGCATCCCACATGCTTAAATCTGCCCGTTTTTGTGCACCTGAGGGATGGACCTAGTTCATGTCTGAGTTCCTTTGTCAGTCTTCAAAACTAACCTTTACTTGGGCCAACAAATTCCCCCTTTTTGATGATGACAAACTCTGTGCTTTTCATACACTTAGGCCCTGCCAAAACTCAGCTCAACATCAACACAATGTTAGAAATATTTTTCCTTTTTATCACTTATCATTAAGGACCAGGTACATTAGGTTATAAACATCACTGTTCAAAGTGTAAATATCACTTGTTTAAAGCACAACCTTTTTCCCCCTTTTGGCAGTTGCATGAAATGTGAGATAACCAGATTTTAAAACTTACTCATGGCCACTGGGCTACTTCAAATGCAATCATGAATTAATCATCATAGATCAAGCTAAGAATTTTAACCATCAAAGAAATATAAACAAACAGTTAGAGCAAAAGACAGTGAATTTCATTGATGATTGATAAGATTCTACCACAAAGCATAAGAAGAAATAAAAATATTGAAAACATAAGAAAAAGAAACAAAAAGTCCCGAATTGGGTCACTGGTTGATCTACACTAGGCTAGGATTTAAGGCTTGGAAGAGGTAGGGGCTGGGTTATTTGCTTGGAGAATTTTCATCATGTCTTGAAGAATTCCATCATTCTTCTCCTTTTCCCTTGCAAGTTCAGTTCTGAGAACATCTCTCTCAGATTGTACCTCAACCAATCATGTCTTCAGCCTTGATATCTCAGCATCCTTTGCCTCACTCTCCTGTAATAGAGCTCTGACCTTGCTATTGATAGGTGTCCTTTTAGATGAACCAGGTTCATTAGGAATGACATTGACTTCATAATCGCAAGCAAGCAGAGTATTAACCCCAAAATGATCCTTGCTTGTACTAACCTCCCACTTCTTCATAGGTACCTTGAAATGTGCAAGCACAGTTGTGAGAATGAAACCATAGGGAATGGCATGAGTTTTGGTGCCATTGATAACTTTATCAGTAGGTCCGCGAGGGTTTCCTGTTCAGATGGAACAGGTTCATCTATATTTTTCCCAAGTTGAACCAACCCCTCAGCAGCTTCGCCAGACCTACTTCCCCATGTTTTGCTCACACTCTCTTCTATTTCAGTAAATTCCTCTCCCCAAACAACCATTGCACCTGTTTCTTTTGTTAGACCAACAGGAGTGGGTGAAGAATCAACCACTCTTGTACCCTTTCCCCTCACAGTACTCCTAGCACCCTTGCTCTCTTTTTCGTTTCCCTTTTTATTTTTACCACCAACTTCTCCAGATTCTTTAGTCTCAACACCTGCTATAGATCCTACCAGCACAAATCTATTCTCCAAATTTGCAGCAACTTCAGAAATTGTTTCAGGAGTAACTTTAGAAGCAGAAGATACCTGTTCAGTTTTGGAAGACCTACTTTCTTCCCCCTTAGTAGCAGACTTAAATGAATCTTCAGATTTCTAGAATTCTTCTTCCCTACCTGCTTTCAATCGCTTGTTTATTTTCTTGATCTGCTCTCCTTCAGCGACAATCTTACGAGCCATCATCTTTACTCTACTTTTCTTAGAGATTGGTGTTGTAGAAGGTGTGGATGTGGTTTCCTGTGGTGGTGATGAAGGATTTTCAGAGGTGTTCGACATATCTGGGCTAGGGTATGGAAGAGAAGAGAATTAGATTGTGTTTGGAAGATGAAAGAAGAATGAGAGTTTTTGACGGCTTGAGAGAGAAGAAGTAAGGAATACACTAAAGCTGATCAATATACAGGGGAATAATTGATGGGGTAACTACAGCTTTTCAGACTCTTAGAAGTTTTAATCAAACTGAAATTCAGCTTTGAAGAGACATTAGAGTGTATCCCTAGAATTTAGGTACTTCCATTCTATTAGGACTCTTTTGAACGTGACTGGTTCACTTGTAACGGATAAGTCCAAAAGGAGTTTGGTATTTGGTAGGACTCTACTCATGATCCAAATATAGTTATTTCAAATTATGCAGAGTGTAGAAAACATACCGTGTTATCTTGATGAACCAGGTTCTTCACTGATAATTCTCTTGTGTGAGTCTAAATTTGCCAAAATAGAGAAAATATCATTAGAGATTAATGAGTCATTTTAACACATGGCACAAGAGTATACTATGGAAAGTATGAGACTGAGCAAGATTTAATATACTTATACACAATTTACAGACTTTCTAACCAAATTTTTTTTTCAATTTTTTTTTTCGTTTAACCTTGAACTGGTCCTTTTAGGTGATCTTAATCATCCCTAGTTTCAACCTTTTCCTCTCAAAGTGATCTCTACTTAAGGCTTTTGTGAAGATGTCAGCAATTTGCTTGTTAGTAGCACAAAACTCCACAGTGATCAAGCCTTTCTCATAGTTGTCCCTCAAAAATGGTGCCTAACATCTATGTGCTTAGTTCTCTTATGATGAACCGGATTCTTTGTCATACTAATAGCACTAGTGTTATCACAAAAAATAGGGATGCAACCAACATCAATTCCAAAGTTCAATAATGGCTGTTTGATCCATAGCAATTGAGCACAACATGAAGCAGCAGCAACATACTCTGCTTCATCAGTAGATAAGGCCATTGAATTTTGCCTTTTGGTAGCCCATGACACAAGACATGAACCAAGGAAGTGTGTCATACCTGAGGTACTCTTCCTATCCATAAGGAAACCTGAAATCGATCACAAAGACCTCTGATCAACAGATGAACCAGGTTCATCTATATCCAATTTCGTGGATGTTGCAATAGGAGTGTTAATTTCTTTGGATGTTCCTTCTTGGTTTTGTTACTGAGGAATAGGTTCATGGACAGGTTCCCTCGAGGTTTGAGGATCAGTTCCTCTCTAGTCAGTTCCCCCTGGCATGTTGCCCTGGGTGGAAGGACCTGTTCCTTCCTGTGATGCATCTTCAGGCTGGAATGTGGTTTCACCACTTGAATTTCTTATCAGCCCAATCTCTTCATTATCTTGTTCCTGCCTCTCAGAAAGAATGTTAGTCTTAAAACAAATAACATATACACTTTTTTTTAAACACATAGTTCTTGTACTGTATATCTTATAAGCTTTACTATTTGAAGAATATCCCAAGAATACTCCCTCATCACTTCTGGGATCATACTTACCTAGGGAGTCTTTGCCATTATTGTGCACAAATCACTTGCATCTAAATGCCCTAAGATGGGATATATTTAGCTTTCTCCCTTTAAGTGACTCATAGGGAACCTTCTTAACAAGAGATCTAGTCATGCAACTATTTATGATGTGACATGCAAAAATTCAGCAAACTTAGCATTTTCAAATTCAGTTCCATGATCAGACCTAATTGATGCAGGATGATTACCTAGTTGTTTCTGAGTTTTTCTAACAAAAGAAGTAACATGTCAAATGATTCATCTTTAGATGTTAAAACCAATGTCCAAGTAAACCTAGAGTAATCATCAACAAGCACCATCACATATCTTTTACCACCTCTGCTTAATGTTCTCATTGGACCACAGAGATCCATATGGACCAGTTCCATCATTCTGGTGGTGCTTACCACTTTCTTGCATTTAAAAGAGGATCTTACCTGCTTCCCCTTGCACAAGCCTCACAAACTTTGTCTTCCTTGAACTTGATGTTAGGCAGCTCTATCACCAGATCCTTGGAGACTAATTTGTTGAGTTGACTCAGACTTGCATGTCCAAGTCTCTTGGGCCAAAGGAGGGGATCATTGTCCAACACACTTAAGCAAGTGAGTTCATTTTCTGAAAGTGTGGACAGATCTACAATGTAAATATTTTTTTACTCTTTTTCCCTGCAAAACAATCTTGTCAGTGGTAAGATTTATCACAAAAAATTTGGTAGAGGTGAATGCTACCAAGTTACCTCAATCATATAATTGTGATACACTGATTAGACTGTACTTTAGGCCATCTATCAAGTAGACATTCTCAATAGAGTGAAAATCAGTCTTACCTACCTTTCCAACCCCAATGATCTCACCTTTCTTCCCATTTCTAAAGGAGACATTACCTCCTTTGAGGTCCTCAAGTGAAAGGAATTGGTTCTTGCTTCCTCTCATATGCTTTGAACAGCCACTATCCATGTACCATATTTGGCTGCTCCCCTTCACTTGGACCCGCAAAAGGAAATCAGGGGTTAGTCTTAGGAACCCAAACTAGTTTGGGTCCCTTTCTACAGGCAAAAGGGTGAATCAGATTCTTTTTAGCCCAACCGGTAGTCTATTTTTCCCTTGAACAAATTATTTATTCTTTTGACTAGCCTTTTCTTTTGCAATACATTCACTTTTATAGTGACTGTTTTTACCACAGTGTGTGCAAATTATGTTCTCAGGAAGTGTGAGGTACTTACTTTTGGGATCCCACTTAGGTGCAGGGGTCCCGTAGCCAAGTCCTCTCTTATTGCTACTATGGTGTTCATGTAGCCATGAAAGTGCATCGGAGGACCTATTCCATTTACAAGTTCTGTCTAGCTCGTGCTTAACCTTGCTTAGATCCTCCTTAAGGACTCTTATCTGCTCATCTCTTTTCTACAACTCGTCTTTCATTTTTTCTAGGTTTTCTTCTAAAGTGAGTTGTGTGTGATCAGCTTTCTTTTTACCAATTCCTAATTTCAATTTTATATTTTCAAATCTAAGCTCTAGGACAGTGGTGTCAAGTTCATGAACCTGGTTCTTTAACACAGCATTTTTACTTTCACTTTCACTAGCCCTAAGTTCCAGATTTTTGCACTTAGCTTTCAAAATCACACACTCCTTAGACAATTGTTTCTTTTCATTGTTTAGATCCTCAGATTCATCAATGAAATCCAGGAGTAACTCAGATAGCCTTTCTTTAGACAAAAATTTAATCTTGTCTTTGAGATGAATTATACTTACCTCAGATTCCTCATCGGATTCTCCAATTGCCATAAGTGCTTGTTCATCTCCATCTTCACCCTCTGAGTCCTCATCTGAGCTTTCTCCCCAGGCAGCAACCATAGCCTTTGTTGATCCTTTGTTCTTCTTGGGTTGAACCTGTTCCTTCTTCATGTTCCTTCGTTCAGCTCTTTCATTCTTCCATTCAATTTCCCATTGAGGGCAATTTTTTATGTGGTGATCATTCTTCCCACACTTGTAACAACCCTCATTGGTTTGTTTTTCAGGAACCCTTGGCTTGCTGTAGCTTACACTTCTTGAAGGACCATTTCCTCTCATTAGGTACTTCTTGAAATCCTTTGTGATCATCGTCATTTCATCCTCCTCTAGATCAGCACCTTCAGTGATTCTGAATGCCATGCTCCTTTCCTTCTTGGGTGCATCCATCTTCATGGTTTTCCTTCTAAGTTCATAGGCAGTGAGATTTCCAATTAGCTCATCCAACTTAAGAGTGGCAATGTTCTTTGATTCCTGAATAGCTGTGATTTTGCTTTCCCAAGAGATTGGCAGTACCCTTGTCAAAATCTTCTCAACTTTGTCTTCTTCAAGAATAACCCTTCCAAGAGACAAAAGTTCATTTGTCAGTGTGGTGAACCTTGCAAACATCTCTTGGATGGTTTCCCCTTCCTTCATGGTGAAATTCTCATATTGAGAATACAGCAGTGTTCCTCTAGACCTCTTCACTTGAGGTGTTCCTTCATGAGCCACTTGCAAAGTGTCCCAGATTTCCTTAGTAGTGGTACAGCTTTGAATTCTACTGTACTCATCTGGACCAAGTCCACACACAAGCCATTTCTTGGCCTTAGCATTCTTTTCCCATTTCTTCAAATCTTCAGCAGTACTGTCAGCTCTTGTCGTTGGCACATCCACTCCTTCAGTATTTTTCTTTGTAGTAGCCAAGGGACCATCACTGACTATGTCCCAGAGTTCATAGTCTTCTCCTATGATGTGGTCTCTCATCTTGTTCTTCCACCAGGAATAGTAGTGGCCATTAAAGAGTGGAGGCCTAGCAGTGGATTGCGCTTCCCAGTTTCCAGGTGGTGCACTCATCTTGATATGTTCCTAAGGTGTTAGCCTCTTCAAGGATAACCTGCTCTAATACCAATTGATGTTTTAAACGTCAATACCACACAAGAGGGGGGTGATTTTTGTGGTACCCAATTTTTGCTTATCTGAACTATAGAAGGACCTGGTTCTTCTAGGCGTTCCAACTACTGCTGTTTGCGGAATAATAAATACATAAAATAAAGAACACAAAGATTTTTACGTGGAAAACACCTGGCTCAAAAGTTGAAAAACTATGACCTACTACTCAATAGGATTTTCACAAACTTCCACTAAAATCACTGAGCCAAAACAGCATTTACATAAACTCTTTATAAACCTAAGGATTAACTCTAATCCCGTTGTGGCACACAGCCTCAACTGTTGCGATAACTTCAAGTTAGCTATAACTTGAACACTCTAGGTACCTAATACAATTGCTTCTATGAAAGTTGAAAGGTAATATTTTAAATCACCTACTATAATTGAACTAGAATAAAAGATAGACACAATGTAACTGGTTCTTCTATCTCGTTCAAGTAGCTTCAGGAGTGCACACTCAAATCACACATAAATTGCTTGCAAAATCGCCTTGCTCTTTGGCTCTCAATTTAGTTTAACTTCTGCATATGTGCAATGCCTGTAAAAGAGAACAATACTGTCATTTAATAGGTTAGTAATCAGAGTTTGATTGGGACTCAATTGCTGCTCTTCTATCGTAGAAGAGTTCATGATGATCTCAAACTCTAACACTATCTTCATCCGGGATTGTGTTCTCTTCATATAAGGAGACTTTCTCCCCTTATCTAATATGCAACCTTTTCGATCAGATCAGGAGATATTGCTGCTTGATCAGTAGACCTTATCTCCTTCACGTGCATCCCACATGCTTAAATCTGCCCATTTTTGTGCACCTGAGGGATGGACCTGCGAGATGGACCTGGTTCATGTCTGAGTTCCTTTGTCAGTCTTCAAAACTAACCTTTACTTGGGCCAACAGTTTCCATTATTGGGTGATTCTCTACGGTATTACCTAGTACTTGCCTAAACATGGCAAGTATTCTTACTCTGATTCTGTCCTATTTGACTTTCGTCTCTTGAATCTGGACGATATTGAGTCCACACACGCTTATTTTGCACCGTGTGAGTCTGATTTGTTCGTATCTTGCTGATTCATACTTAACCCTAAGGTTAGGGTTTACAGATCTTCTTTGATTCGAACCAAAATTGGTTCAAGCCTTTGATTTTAAGTATTATCTCATCTATATACACCCTATTATGCGTAAATCTGTCTATTTCTGTCGATTTTTTTTACTTACCCTAAATTAGGGTTTCAGACCTTTTTAAAATTAGACCAAATCTGACTCGATTTTCTGAGTTTGAATAGATTTTTGTCTATGTTCGTCTCATTCTATGCAGCATGTGATTTTTACTTTTTTTTATTTCCGTCAATTTGTGTACTATGCCTTAATTAGGGTTCTGGAATTTCCTCTCTTCCTTACTGATTTTGATTGTTTTCTTTTCTAGTGTTTGACTGATAATTTTTCCATGTTTATGTGTTAATCTCTACCACTATATAAACCCCTCCCCCATTCCCCTTTAGACAGACTTGAAAATCATTATAACCTCACTAGATCTAAAGCTTTACTCTACTATTTCACTCTATACTGTGGTCTTGGCCGGCTGAAAGCCAAGGCCATTGAGTTCTGGTTTCTTACTTTTCATTGACGATTCAGAACACTGTGGTTTCTGTTCTTTTCTCGCATTTCTTGTTTAACTAGTGAGTCACTTAACTCTCGCAATTTGATCCTTATGTGTTCTCATATCTGAATCTCTGGTTTTAACATGTTCCTGGTTTACTTTTAAGCATCACTCTGCTAACTCTTGCATCTACTCACTCTTAATTCTACTAGTTCTAAGAGTATCTATGCCTAATTGGGTAATCTAAACTTCTTTAGGGCCTATTCAGTTAGTGTATTGACTCTTGAATGCCCATGAACATGTTTATTCCCCCTCCCCCTCCCCCCC
Organism: Nicotiana attenuata; assembly: GCF_001879085.1. Taxonomy (NCBI): domain Eukaryota; kingdom Viridiplantae; phylum Streptophyta; class Magnoliopsida; order Solanales; family Solanaceae; genus Nicotiana; species Nicotiana attenuata. The sequence continues at coordinate 48,663,586 of NC_031995.1, forward strand.
CCCCCCTCTGAATCCCTGCAATAGTCTGTGTTGAGACTTTCGGTGTTAGTCAATATGGCCCTCAACATGCTCATTTGATCCCATACCCCTTAGTATTTGTTTGTGACTTAGAACAGTTACCTCAACATGTTTTGAACTATTACTTTAAGGTGCTAGGCTAAACCTTTGGCACAACATGCTCTTATCAACCTCTCTTTGGCATGTGATTTTGTGCTAAGTGTTGGACCTGCTTTCTTATGTTTGCATTGAGCTGGCTTTTAAATTCTGTGATTGGATCAACTGTTTGCCTGATATGTTCAATTTGGTCGTGTTTGTTTAAATCCCTCAATTCGTGTCCCTCAACTTTAGTCTTTTCTCTTTCACTTCTTGCTTAAGTTTCATTGAATCCTATTCTTAGTCGGCTGAAAGCCAAGGCTAATTAGGTTCTGTCCTTTGACCTCCCTAGTGTGAGCACTGCTCGAGGTCCATTTAAGGCCCTTGTGAACTCTAACACACTAGGACGTGGTCTCTAGTCCCTCCTCTATATGATCTCTGTTAACTTCCCTAGTGTGAGTATTGCCCTTGGTTCTTGAAGCCCTTGGGTACTCTGACACACTGGGGTTTTGGTTCTACATGCTCAATTCTATTTTTTTTTTAAGTCCACTGGGGAATCCCTCAAGTCCTGGCTGCCTTATGTCCATGAACATATGATTTTTGTGCTGTTGTAAACTATGAGAATGAAGGTCTGGCCTAGCCAGGTGTACTTTTGGGCCTGTTGTAGGCTCCCTATAGTTATATCTATTCTATAATTTACTACATTCAATTCTGGGTTTGTAATAATTATTGTAATAACAATTCTGGGGTGTTAGTGAAATTGGGAAGGGTTTCTTATTTGTTGCAATAAAAGTTGGGTAGAAATCCTACCTATAGGTCCAACAATGTGTTATTATATGTAATGTGTTAGAAATCCTGCCTATAGGTCTAACAGTGTGCTATTATATGTGATGTGTTAGAAATCTTACTTATAGGAACCTTATTATGTTTAATCATCCTATATGGGCAACCATGCCTATAGACTTAGTGCTTGGTTCTCTTATATTTTGCTTTGCTAGAAACCATGCCTATAGGAAATGTTATGATCCAATATGTGTGCAAAATGCCTGTTTACATAATGTTCTGTTCAAATTGTAGAGATCATGCCTATAGGATCTAAAACTGGATCAAATTGTAGAGATCATGCCTATAGGATCTGAACTGGACCAAATTGTAGAAGGCACGTTACAGGCCTGAATTTGTATAATTATCAGTTCTGCCTGAGTTTCCAAATACTATGTTGTTACCCTCACTAGAAAACATGCCTATAGGATTCAAACAATTGATTCTAGATCTGTTTCTATGACCTGCCACTGTCTACTATCGCATAAAACACCTAGATACCATGCTAATAGGCTTAATCGTATTATGCTAAAATCAGTAAGCAAACCTATGTAGGTTCTACTTATCGCATTAAGAAACAAATTTTCTACAGGACTGTTTGTTTGTTCATTCAATATCACATACATATCCTGCCTATAGGATTCTGAAATTAATAAAATCTGTCAATGTTAACCAATTTGGCGTGCATTTGATGTCTAAATGCGGAGGCTAACTTGAGCCTATACTTGTTTCTATTTGAAAGTCCTAACTGTTTTGTCTGTCGCTTAGTATTTTTCCATTTTTGAGCAGCCTAAGTTAAAGTCCAGAACCACCCTGAAATAGAGGTCCAAATGCCTCCTGGACCATAGGCATGGGACGGGTAGTGCACGCGTAGGACACGACTTAGAATTGACTAGTGCGCTTTAAGTAAGCAACTTAAAGATAGTAATTGGGTAGCAGGAGGATGATAGTCTGTGCCCGCTGAATAATATAAGTAACACCCCATCTCGAGGGAGTTACGTAGTATTATTTATGTTGCACGGGGTGATCCTTTAGGCTAAAAAACTTAGGACCCCCCTCCCCTTTGTCTTTCAACTCTTTATTCACGTTTAGTAATTCCTTGATTCTTAGCTTTGATCACATAGACTAATTTATATAATTTAGTTCGGCCGGGACCCACAGTTGTGGACCTCGAAGAGTGCCTAACACCTTCTCTTCGAGGTAATTTCGAGCCCTTACCCGATCTTTGGTGATGCAAACTGGTCAAACAAAGTTATTTGCAAATAGGTGCCCTAACGCACCTTAATCCGTTAGGTGGCAACTCTCTCTTTTAAAACCCTTCCTTAAAAGAGTTGTCACGTGTCGAAACCCGATTTCGCGAGAAAAAGGGGAACGACACCCTGACTTCTCACACACACCTAAAGCACTGTGCATTTGTTCTTGCTTTTAGTCTCATCCCATTTCCATCAAGTGTTCATTTCCTAATACTTTCACAACCGGTATGATTCATTTCAATGATTTAATTTCTTCTTTTTCTTTTCTTTTCTCTTTGTTTTAGTTTTCTTTTTATCTAAGGTTAAATTCATGCCAAAATGTCAAATTGATGCTTAAATCTTGCTTAGATTCATATGGGTAGTGTTAAAATGCATAATGGGGGCTGGGTTTAGTAGCTTTGCATGGTTAATTTCCACAAATTTTGTTTAATTAGTGAAAACCCTAGTATCAGGTGTTCATCAGTGCCGAAGTGATTTGAACTTCGCGGTCGCGCACATTTTTGTACGGTCCGTGGTAGGGTATGCGGCCGCGTACAAAATTGTGCGGTCCACGATACCCTAGTTCAGAGGCACTGACACTTGATAGATTTTGCGGCTGCGGTCACTTTTATGCGGTCTGCGATTGCTCTTTCGCAGCCGCACTCAATTTTATGCAGTCCGTGCATGTGAACTTCAGAGACTCATTGATTTGTTTCCGCGGCCGCACCCAAAATTGTGGGATCTGCGATGGGTCTTTTGCAGCCGCATTCACTTTTATGCGGTCCACGGATGACCAACTTCAGAGAGCCAGTAGTCTGATCCTGGTCTCTTCGCGGCCATGTTCACTTTTATGCAGTCCGCGATGGGCAGTTCGCGGCCGCATTCACTTTTGTACGGTCTGCGCTGCCCTGTTCTGAGAAGCACAGTCTGTCATTTCATCAGTAATGCTTTAACACATGTTGAACCCCAATTCTAAATGACTTTCACTACTTGTGTGTTGCAGATAATGTGCGTTCCAGAGGTAGAGGTGATACTTCCAAAGGGAGGGCAGAACCCTTCCGAGGCCAGGGTAGGGGCAAACCCAACATACCTCTGTTAGTCCAAAAACTAATCAGCAAGAAGGCAACCGCCAATAGAGCCCCGGACACTTTAGACACTAGTGAGTATGTCCCATCTGGGGAGGCTTCTGAAGGAAACTCCGGGCAAGCGGAAGTCCAGTCCCAACAAATCCAAGGGAGATTGCATTTGGTTGATGAGTCCTCCTCCTCTGAAGGTTCATCTGGGGGGTCGGAAGGGGGTAGTGAAGATTTTGAACCCTCTTCTGCCCATGCTACCTCAGTACCGATCAATTTAGATGATGATGACGAAGTCCTGGATGACCGGAGAAGGGGTGATACAATTGTGGGAGGCCTGGCTAGATCAAGGAACCCGGAGGTGTGGGCTAATAGGTTTGTGAGTGAGAATGCTAATGCAAAATTATGGGAATGGTGGACCCAAAGGTCGCTTACTCTTGAGTGCCAATTCATAACCAAAGATCTAAGCCAACATAATCCAAATGTTCTAAGGCAATTCTTGGAGAGAAAAGGATAGAAATGGTTCTCCGCCCGTCCACTTGATGCCAATGAATACCTCGTCGAGGAGTTTTATGCCAATGTTGCCCACATCAAAAAGGGTACAAAAGTGACAAAGGTCCGGAACTTGAAAATCTGGTTTGATGGCCAAGCTTTGAACATATATGTAGGGTTTGAGGAGGCTGAGGCGGTGCAATACCTGGAGAAACTAGCCTTGGGTGAGGCAGGTCGCCCGTGGCTGGCTGAGTTTCTTGTTATTCCGGGGACGACACCTGTATGGCTCACAGCAGGAGTGCCAATCGTCAGAAACACCCTTAACTTTGAAGCTAAATGGTGGCAAACATTTGTGTGCAGCCGTCTTGACCTTTGCCAGCATGAAAATGTCCTCCCACTTTCCCGAGCAGTGTTGGTAGCTTCCGTCACGGCAGGATATCCAATTAATGTAGGGAAATTGATGTCCTACAACACCTCCAACGCAGTCCAGAAAGAAGAAAGATCTTATCCCTACCCCAACTTCCTCACTGAGTACTTCAAAGACCAAAGGGTTGAGCCGCGTCACTTTGATGTGGAGGTGAAGGCTAAAAATCCTTTCTCATGGTATCACCTCCAGGGACCGGACAACCCTAAATTCAAGGGTAAAGCCACTACCTCCACTGGCCAGTCTGAAGAGCCAGGGGTAGTGGCCACTGGATCAGCTGTTGAGCCCTCTACAGTCACCGGTACTTCTACTGGAGCAGCAGCTTCACTTGGTACTAACACATTTACCTTTGACCTTATGGTTACAAATAAGTGATTGGCAAAGAATAGCTCTAGTTGTGACTTTTAGACTCTTGTGTTGACTAAAACAATCATCGAGTAGTTTCTTTGAGCCATTTGTGATGTTCAATCTTAGCTAGGGTTGTTGTGGGCCCTCGACTCTATCTCTTTAACAATCCAGCAGCTTGTGAGGTGAGGCATTGAATTGCAAGTCCAAGTCCCGTGCCAATAAGTCTAGAACTTGCTCTGAATGTTTGTCTAGACGAAATTCTAAGTGTAGCTCGACTTGAGAAATGATTGTAGGCTCTCCTTGATCCAATTTGCAACTTGAAAGCTTCCTTAGCCTACCAATGTGCTATCCCTAGTTAACCCCTTTGAGCAGAAGCCCTTTTTCTTTCAATAACCACGTTACAAGCCTTTATCCGTTCTCTAATGACCCTCTCTTGGCACCTGATCTTTCCTTGGCATTCTTGATAAACAATCGGCAAAAGAATAAGTTTGGGGGAGAGACAAGGAATGTGAAAGTGATGAAAGGTGATAGAGTCCTACGGGAGTCCTGAATCAAGAAAAACATGGATTTAGCAAAATTACCTATGTTCATGCAAAGACAACAAATAAAAAAGACTCGTTTTACCATGGTTCTTGGCCTTCCACCCGTATTTGGGGTCCATTTCCTTCCATCGGCGGGTTTCTGGCATTGTAATATCCAGAATCTTCTGAGCCCACTGGTCTAGGCCTTGAACCCTTGGTGGTTCCCACCGGGTAGCTGAAACAATGAAAACAAAGAGGTCAACAATGACAAAAAATAGTCTTTTTACGAAGGAAACAGGTGAAAAAATTACAAACAGGAAAGAATGGAGTTGTGACCGGGATGATATCCCTGGTAACGATGATGACAAACCATTCCATCCACCCACGGTCACTATCATCATTCACGCTGGTGAGAAGAGAGTGGTGGACACGTTTGCTGAAATTTATTACTCCCCCATGGAAGATCTTGGGGTAGTAGAGATTAATCATGTGTGCCAGGGTTAGGATTTTCCTTGTCTTTGTGCACAACTGGCGTAGGCAGGCCACCGTTCGCCATATAGATGGTCCTACTTGTGCCAAGCAAACATGGTACCTGTGGCAAACCTCCAAAATCACGAGGTCGAGCCCTGCACTCATCCCCAAAGAAAATAGATCCAAAGTGAAGGGATACGTATAGACATAGGTAAAACCTTCCTTGGTGAAGGTAAGCCGCTCTATCAAATCCGGAGCAAGGATGATATGGTCTGGGCAGTTGCAGTCCTCCTTCACAGCAGGAATACTGGAAGGGTACCTACTAATAGCCCAAGTCCGTGGGGACGCGGATTGAAACTTCTCTTGGAAGTCATTGACGATACTCAGGTGTTTGGGTATGATGGTGTTTACAGTGGGAGGATCAGCGTCAACGTCAACTTCTTTATCATAGTTTCTCTTTGAGCCTCTACCGAAGAGAAGACCAGAGTTTCTAAAAGATTCACTATAAGAAGCCATGATAGCAAAAAGGTAGTAAAGGTTTTTAAAAAAAGTCAGAAAAGATGAAAGTTTTCTAAGCAGAAGGAGGTTAAGTGCAGAGAGAATGATGAACTTGTGCAGATTTAGGAAGCGAAAGAGGTAATATGATGGGTATAAATAAAGATATAGACGACAAAAATCGTGGTTCTACTTTCACTCTCAAATAAAACAACTTTATTTTCTCTTTTATATTGTTCTCATTTATGTCCTCAGAGACGCTGTTCTCGGAGCCAGGCTTGTCATTTTCTTCAATCTTAATCGCTAAGTCTTACTTTTAATCTTGTTTATTTTTCATTTTGGATCAAACCAGTTCGCTTGTCTATAAATCACATAACAAATTCAAATGTACCGTTTTACGGGTAAACAAATACTCCAATACTTACCGAATTTTACGAGCAACCATGGAAGCTTGGAGAATAACTTTTTTTTCTTGGTGAACTATAACTCTTCATCATATTGTTCATTGTTTCCTCTTGTTACTTTATCTTGATAAGTTTTTTTTCTACTATAACTCTTAATCCTTTGTCAGTTATGTCCCCTTTATATTAATAAACTCTACATCCTAGTCCATCAAACATTAGAGTTATAAACTCGAGAAATTCTGGGGTAACTTGTCAAAATTATTAGTTTTAAGCTTACAATTAGGATATGGGAATTAATTAAGAGTTAAGAGCCCATTTGGAATTTCCTTCAACAATTGAACTTAAACCCAAAAAAGAATTGAAATGCTTAGTCAATTAGTACAAAAGATGTGTTCTTTCCAACTTTGAATAGGTCAGAAAGATGAGAATATACGTTTCTTTTGGGGTCCGAAAGAATATATGTGTTTCACTTCAATGCAATAAGGAAAGAAAAAAGTTTTTTTTTTGACAACAGGGATCTTATTATATATATCACATATAGTAGAGTTAACAACATTCATAGTGCCCGATAGGGCATTACCTACTTGGCTATTATAGTCCAATAGCATGTCTCGAAGGACATTTTTGTTTCCAAAAGATACTAGTCTAGAATAAACATCTTTATTGACATACTTAACTAAATAAGTCAAGCCTTCATAGTCTGAAGTTAAGGCAGCGGTTACAAAAAGAGGGGCATAGTAGATAATATTAAGATCCCTGCCATTGTTGCCACTTAGTGCATCCTTAGCCATCATGTGTGCCGGCTTATTGGCCTCCCTGAAGGTGTGCTGCATTGCGTGAACCTTCACCTGTCTCATTAATAACCTGCACTCATGAATAATGTCATTTAGTATTACCATTCCATTATCCAAATAAGTAATAATATCTGTTGAGTCAGTTTCCACTTCTAAGTTGGTAAATCCTTGACTCTTGGCAACGTAGAGGCCAGTTTTCAAGGCCATCAATTCTGCGTGAAGAGGTGTTGTTCCTGGAAGAGACCCTTGAAAACCAACTATCCATTTCCCCTTACTGTCTCTGAGGAGTCCACCAAATCCACAAAGGGATGAGGCCTCTTTAAAGGAACCATCAATATTAAGCTTAATATGACCACTAGGCGGCTTAATCTAGTTAATACTTATTGGGATTTTTTTCTTAGCAACAATTTCCTTTTCCGTTAGAAGTTTATATTCCACCGCTAGATTAAAAGCAATGTGGAGGTCAGCCGTGTGTGTGTAAATATTGAATAAGTTGTTATTCCTGTTAATCCAAATGGTCCATATTACAAAAGGAAACAGTTCTTTCCAACAAATAGTGCCACTTTTTAGGATAATGTTATGGTCACGAATGTTTGTCAACCAACTATTCACAGTATTCCAACTGTTTGTATCAATCCCTAAACGAGACCACAACTGCTTTACTGCCATGCATTCCAAAGAAACATGCCAACTAGTTTCCCTATGAATTTTGCAAAAAGAACATATTGGATCAATGTTTATACCAATGTGATGTAAAAAGCTTCTTGTTGGGAGTCTATCATGGAAACATTTCCATAATAGAAATTTCAACTTGTTGGGGCAATTCAGCTCCCAAATCCACGTAATGTCTTTATCATTCTTAGTTTGGTTACCTAATAGGGAGTAGCACGATTTACTAGTGAAGAGACCATTAGTGTTTAATGACCATACGGGGGTATCACATGTTTTAGTACTAGGATTTGTGGCCTTTATTTTGTTAATAAGGCTAGGTTCAAGCATCATAGAGAGTTTTGACAAATCCCAAGTGTTATTGTTCCAGATATCCTTAATGGTTAGGATATTGTCCAATTGAGTTAGAGGACCATGTATATAATGGCGAAGGGGAGGAGTATGATGGATCCAACGATTATTCCAAACACTTAGGTTTGAAGACTTGTGAGGCAACCATGTAATTCCTTTGCTACAGACTTCCCAGCCTTGCATTATACTAGTCCAGATAAAGGAGGAATTCTTAGTGGTTTTCCTAGTACTATGGAGGCCTAAAATAGTTTTGGCCCAGGGTGATTGAGTGTTATTAAGAAGTCTCCAAGAGAGACCAGCAAGGTTTACTAGGTTTTTACTTTTGGCTGTTTGTAAACCTAGCCCACCCTCCTTCCTATTCTTGGTGATATTATCCCACTTTATAAGGTGAAGTTTCTTCAAGGTGGCATTAGTACCCCATATAAAATTCCGCTGAATCTTATCTATGTTACTAAGGATCTTTGATGGCAAAAGTGTGTATTGCATTATGTGATTAGGAAGGGAGTTTAAACAAGCGGTAGCCAAAGTACATCTACATGCCATGTTAAGGCAATTGGATTTCCAAGTAGTCAATCTTGAAATCATGTCATTAAGCACAAATTGGAAGTCCTTGACTCTAGGTTTCGAGCTAGTAACAGGAAAACCTAAGTATTTCCCAAAAGACTTACTAATGTTAATATTAAGGAACTGTGAGAGGTTTGATTCAGTAGTTTTAGGGCAGTATTTAGAGGTGATTATTTTAGACTTTTCCCTGTTAATGGACTGCCCTGACAGGTAACAAAAGGAGTCTAGGCTATCTTTAATGGCCCTTATACTTTTTTCATTAACCTGTGCCATTAAGGTTGGGTCATCCGCAAAAAAAAGATGAGATATTTGGTGTCTATTACTGTCTAGGGTAATAGGATCCCAACAACCTAGATCTACTTTATGATTAATAAGGGTGAAAAGCATCTCCATGCAGAGTATAAACAAATAGGGGGACATAGGGTCGCCTTGTCTAATACCTCTGCTAGGAGTAAAATAACTAGTTCTAGTTCCATTAACCAAGATGGCTATTCGCCTAGTTGAGATACAGTTCATAATGAGCTTAGTGATATTCGGGGGAAATTTGAAAAATCTCAAGGCTCTGTAGACAAAGGACCATTCCAGACGATCGAAGGTCTTTTCTAGGTCAATTTTTAAAATCATGTTATGTTTCTTACCACGATACTTGTTTATTTTAAGAATTAGTTCTTGAATAATAATAGCATTATCACATGCTTTCCTATTTTTTAGGAAGCTAGCTTGATAGGGGCTAATAATAGTATTTAAGTAGGGTTTTAACCGATTAGTAATAATCTTAGTAATAATTTTATAAATAGTATTGCATAAGCCTATGGGTCTAAAAAATTTTAAGTTATTGGCATTAGGAATCTTAGGAATTAGGGAAAGCAATGTATCATTAATTTCTTCTGGAATTGTACCACTATTGAATGCATCTTGGCAAAGGTTTGTAACTGATTTACCAATTATATTCCAATACTTTGAAAAGAAAAAAGAGTGGAGTCCATCTGGCCCAGGTGCCTTATAAGGTTTAAACGAAAAACGGGCTTTTATAATTTCAGAGTTAGTAATGGGGTCATCTAGCGATGTTAAATCTAGATTAATAAAACATTTAGGGTCATCCTGAACACTTTTCCAATCACTGGTTATGTGCGAGGTTGAATGTATTTTCAAAGTAGTCTCTTGTATGATTAATTATGGCCTTAGGGTTATCAATCCACTTACCATGAAAAAAAATAATTTTATTGATCCTTTTTCCTATTAGTAGCCATAATATGGAAGAATTTAGTATTTGCATCACCCTCGTTTAACCAATGGATTCTGGAGTGAAGCTTCCAATAATCCTCTTCAATTTTCAGAATGTTATTATAGTCTAGTTTTAGAGAGGATTCCAAATATTGAAGGAAAGTACTGGAATGATAGGACGGCGAATTTTGAATACCGTTAAGTCTAACTAGGATACGTCTTTTATTTTTAAAAATATCCCCAAATGTATTATTTTTCCAAATGGTGACAGTATCCTTAAAAGTGGATATTACTTGGTTATAAGTTTTGTTATAAGTTTTGTTACACCAAGTGTTATTGACTATGGTTTTGAAGTGAGGGTGTTTGCACCAAAATGGTTCCAACCGGAATGGTTTGCCCAATAAGTGGCACTGTTTTGGAATGAGATTAATGATCAAGGGATTATGGTCGGAATGGGTCTTAGGCAGGTGAGTTATAGAAGCATTAGGAAAAATCTGGATCCATTGATCATTACCAAAAACTTTGTCTAGGTGTTCCATGATAAGGCTATTATTAGCAAATCTACGGTTAGACCATGTATAATTACAGCCTTTGTAACCAAGATCTTGTAAATTACAGTAATTTATACTATTCCAAAGTTTAAAGGCACGTCTACGATTTAGAGGTCTACCTCCTATTTTATCATTAGTACTAAACACATCATTAAAATCACCACCTACTAGCCATGGTCCATTGTGACTATCTGCTATGTTTTCCAAATTTTTCCACATATGATCTCTAATAACAGCATTAGTACTAGCATATGTGGAGGAGAATAACCATTTAAAATTAGTGGGCCGTACCTCAATTGTTGCATGTATTTCATGGTTTCTACGCACACAGTTGTGAACGTTCACTTTGGTATGGTCCCAATGTATCACCATGCCCCCAGCTTGGCCATCAGCTGGCACCTCAATCAGCTCAGAAAACCAAAGTCATTCATCAAGGAGGCATGAGCTTGCATTCTGGTCTCGAGGAGGGTGACCATGCATGGCCTGTGGTGAACCATAAGCTCCCTAAAATTCCTTCCAAAATCCTCATTATTTCCACCCCTAATGTTCCAAATTATGAAGTTAGTGGGACTAAACATATTAACAGTTTGGGTTGGGTTGTGACCATTCTCCATCCTTTCCCTGGCAAGGGGTGAGTTCCCCCTCATAGATGGCACAAGGATCATTGCTCTGTTCCCCATAGTTGGGTCCTGTGGTGGACGAATATCCATTGCACACTTGTATAGATTCCGGGGGCAAGAAAGAATGTGCCTCTTCTCTTGAGTTTCTTTGAATAAGAAAACCTTTATCTCGTTTAGGTTTCCCAATTCCACTACTAATTCCCCTATCAAATCTATTTGGTCAACCATTTCCTCTTCCACTGGATTGCCTACGTTTGGAACTACTGGAGGATTGAGATTGATATCTTCCACTGGCATTTTCATGTTGGGATTTTGTGGCTGTTGTTGGGGTTGTGGTGTTTCCCACTGCATCAGAATTGGATTCACAGCAGTTAGGGCTTCTGGTGGGGAAAAAGGAAGATCTAAGCCCAGGTTCTGGGGTAGTATAGGAACTGGGTTGAAGTGGGGGGGGGGTAGGTTCCACTAGGCTCTCATCTCTTGCACTAGATTTGGGTGCATTACTGGTGCTAAGGATTGTAAAATGTTGTTCACCCACACGTGGTTCATGTAGTTGCTCATAGTAAGGTGAAGACCCTTGGACACTAGTTGAGCTAAATAGCGTGGGTTTTGGATCAGTATCACACTCTCCTGCCAATTGATTGTGGTATTGAACATAAGACCCCTCCCCATATGTCCTATCTCTAGCCAGGACAGTGGGTGATGGTCTTGTGGCAATGGAGGTTGAACATAGATTATTGGGTTGTTTGGAAGTTGGTATGGGAGTGGTGGAAGATTTGCCATGTTCACTGGTCGTGGGGGATGAAGAATTTGGATGAGTCTGTATCTCCTCCGGTTGTTCAGTGGTAGTCTTGGCATTTTTAGAAGAATGGTTGTCACTCAAATTGGAGGGGATGGAAGAGTAGGGTATGATTACATCTACATGCATGCAATCCGTAATGGTTAGCGTAGGAGATATAGAAGAAGATTTTGCATGGCCAGGTTTGGCCACATGTCACATGCTTTCCTCCATTTGTTCACTAAGAAACGGTTCTGATGGACAAGTGTGGGTTGGCATTTTTAATATTTTTGTTTTTAGTGGTCATGTCATTAGAGTTAATAGTCCCGATGTTAGTAGGGTTACTAGTTAAATTACTAGGATTATCTTTACTAGAAGATCTGTTTGGGGCAAGACTAATAGGTTTAGTAGTGGTATTATTAGTCCTAGTAGTAATTGACGTGTCCAATTTACCAATGGACTGCTGCATGTCAAGACAATTAGTTAAAAATAAAGAATTATATTTTTGAGGGGTAGTGTCCAAAACAGTGTGCTCATTGCACAACTTGGAGAAGCGGTTTTCTAGCTGAAAACCAGCTGATTTTACTTCCATCATGGCATTGGTGGTATTAGCCATACGAGGATGTAGCGTATTACCTTTGCTAGATGACAAGGAGTTAGGATCCTTATTGACAAATTTCAACTTTTGTGTATTGATTTACTTACCTGTGGAGGCATTGAATATTTTAACATCAATACATGCCTCCATTGATGTCTCCTTGCCTGTCTTTGAAATTCTCTTATCCGTTCTTCTTGATTTTTGGAAGGATACAGTGTGACAGTCATCCTCATTGCTTGATTTGTGTGAACTTTGAGTGTCTTGATGTTGTACTGCTCCTTCTTTATTATTCTCCACCTGAGACATTGAAATTAATATGGTAGGGCAGTAGCCTAAAGTGTGTCCTAATGAACCACTTTGTTTACACAGAATTTTGTCTCCTTCATATTCAATTATTTGCTTGTGCTCTTCAATAAATATGAATTTTGCCACAGGTTTGTCCATTGGAACTTTCACACATAGTCTAGCATAACGCCCTCTTAAGGTAGATGATGTACAAGCATCAACTTTTAGGAGTCTCCCAATAGAGATACCAATTTTTTGAAGAATAATCCCGTCATAAAATTCAGTAGGCAGATTTGGGAGACGGATCCAAACAGCAGTGCATATTTGTTTAGCATCAAAAGCTACAAAATTTGGTTCCCACCTTTGGCAGGAGAGGAAGTGACCAAAGATGAACCATGGTCCGTTTTGAAGAACTGAATTCATGCTCTCTTGCTTTTGAAATTTTGCAATATAGTAATCTGAGCCTAGGTCAATTAGAGAAAAGTTTTCATTTACTTTCCACAGTTCTTGAACTTCTTTTCTAAGGATTTGGTGAAGAGTTTGTTTACCTTGTAATTTTATGGTTATGGAATATTTTCAAGGCATACATACGGTTTTTATCCTCTTGAGAGAGGAAAAATCTTCTTTTTCCCGATGTATTATCATTTGTATACCTTGGCGAGAAGGAAGTATGGATGTCGTTGGATAGAGGGACGGTGGTTTCAATTATGATGTTCGTCCCTTCCTCTCCCCCAATTAACTTGTCTTTAAAGGAGGTTTGTTGATTTCCAGAAGATTTGGGGGTATAATCTATATTAATGTCGGGTGGTTTAGGAGGAATTAAAATCATCTCCATATCAGTATCCATGTTTGGATTGGATATGGCTAGAGAAAATGGTTGAGATAGTTTAGGGGTTTTTTAGATAGAAGATGGAGCTTCTCTCCTGAAGGACAAAGTTTATTAAAGGTAAAATACATGACAGACTTAGTTGATTTCGGACTCTAAATATTACGCAAAGGCATTTATTATTACAACTTTATCTAGCATAGAATTACTTCAAATATTCGAAAATCAACTTTGTAGACTTGGTAGGCTATGTTCAACACGTCCCAAAAGAATTTGACCTAAAATCAACTTTATGGGCTTGGCATATGTGTAGTTTGAATAGAAAAAGTGATCTAGCCTTAGGTAATTTATACTTATATCCTTAAATAATACAAATATTTAAGGGTATAAAAGTCGATAAATATTTGGGTGTATTTTAGTCGATAAATATTTGGGTGTATTTTAGTCGTTTAACATTTAGCATAAATTATTCATTTTTATATAATATATATATATATATATATATATATATATATATATATATATATATATATATATAGAGAGAGAGAGAGAGAGAGAGAGAGAGAGACTTTATTTAAAGCACGAAGCCCCTTAATGAAATGTCATTCGCCTTTTTTTTTTACCCTTTAAAATAAATTTCATATTGGATAAAATTGTAATTTAATTATATTCCTAATATTTAGGACTTTAAAATTAATTAAAGTTTTGACTATTGAATAATTTCCTTATTTTGAACTATGTATAAACTCCTAATTTTTAGGAATTTTAAATCGTCAATTGTCAAAATCATAAAAGATATTTTGTAAACTTTGCAAGACATCAATTGCAACACCACTTGAATTGCCTTTTCCAATTTGAAGTGCATTCTTTTAATAAATAAATAAATAAAGCTAAAAAAGTGCATTCTATGTTGCTACCGTATCAACACAAGCTGAAGTAGAAATTGTGTATAATTAGGACTTCAATAATTCTTATAATGCAATATATAAAATTTATAATGTTTTCTAGCTGAATTATTTGAATAGGATTAGAATTTTAAAACTAAATTCATCTAAAACATGTGAGTTGTTCTGTGTGTGTTTTTTACCCTTTCGGTTTTAAAATATTCAATTAAGATTTTATTTTATTACATTATTTTCTTTAATTATAATATAACTATATTCATGACAACTATCAGTATTCAGTATTAAAGAGAACAGATGTCAACACATTCGTGAATTAATGATATAATATTCAATAAGTTGAATTCAAGCACTCTATCACTAAAACATTACCAATGAAAATTTTTATCTAGTTATGTATTTATTTTATAACTCACAATAATCTTAAATGTGTCTAGAGATAAAATATGTAAATATTATTGTAACGGTCTGTATAAATACATGTTAAATATACATGAAATATCAATAGTCGTTTATACTTTTTGAGAATTATATTGCATTACGATGCACTTCATGTTGTATAAAACAATAACATGCATTAATTTTCTATATTAATTTTACGACAGTTAATAATTTTATTTCTGTCCAAAAACAAATTTAGTTGGGTTAATATTGCCCCTTCAATTAATTCTTTGTATGATAATTAAACCTAATAATGTGATAATATAAAATTCATATTAGGTACTTGAGTATATAGATTGATTTTGTAAGACCACAAAAACATAGTATAGTTGCATGATATGTGTCTACAAGTCAACGTATTATTTTATTATGTCTCAGCTAATAATGCAAATGCCCAACTCTTATATTGGAGTTGTGATAAGACATTAGAATACTTTTTCGTGACATAATTTTTTCCTTTATTAAGTTCAAAATAGGACAGCTTGTGCATTTTTAATTTATAACTCAATCACATAATTTAATGATATTTGCGTGATATTTAAAATTTTATATACATTAAAATTAATTATACGCGCAGCGCGTACCTAATACTAGTTTAACAAAATATCAAGCCATTACGGAGGCGGCTCAAGTATACGCGGGGTCTAAAGCCAAAATTTAATATGAGGCCTAATTGTTTTTTAAAAGTTATAAGATATGTTTTTATTGAAAGTCTATTCTTCTAGCTTTTTGAGATACAAAGTTGTTAATAATCCTTTTTATAATTGATTTTCTCTAATAATTTCTTTTCAATTGATAGTGCCAACTCAATTAATTTTTCTTGAGATATTGTTAATGTTAGATAAGATTTTATAGAGCAATAGAAGCTTAGAACTATTGGAAGCTTAAATTTCTTGGAGAAAGAAGGTGAGTAAGAATATTAAAGAGAAAGACAGAAAATATGTAGGAGTTTCTGAAATATGAAGAGTTTGGAGAAAAGAAAGATTGACTTGGACAAATTAAGAAAGGGAGAGTAAAATTTTACACGTCATCTAATGAAGGAGTAAGCAGTGAAAAATTGTAACATTGACAAAACTATTCATTTACCCATATTTAAGTAAGTATATATTTAAACAGCTTTATTTCCTTTTATATTAATAATTCTACTTTTGTATTAAAAGTACTAAATATTATTTTTTAAATATCAATAAACCTATTATTTTTAAAAAATGGGCCCCAACTTTGGGGGCCTAAGGCACAAGCATTACTACGAAATTCAAAAATAGCCAGATTTACAAGTGGTCATTCAAAAATAGCCACAGTTTCAAAAGTCATCGAAATTTAGCCACTTTTCATGTAAAGATAAATCTGAACGAAAACACTGTTCAAAATACGAAAAATATTCCAGCATAATATACTGGAATTCCAGTATAATATAATGGAGTTCCAGTATACTTTGCTGGAACTCCGGTATATTATACCGGAGTTCCAGCAAAGTATACTAGAACTCCAGTATATTATATTGGAGTCAGCAAAGTATATCGGTCCAGCATAATATACTAAAAGTTCATACACAGGTGCATCGAACTCCAGTATATTATGCTGGACCGGTCTCTGTTGCAGCAAAATAGTGGCTATTTTTTAATAATTTGACAAACGTTAATTATATTTGAATGACCAGTTCGAAAACTGGTTAGCCCGTGCTATTTTAACAAATTAGAGCCGGCCCGACCATTACCTTTTGTTTGAAGTTGTTTTATATAATAAGCTACAAAAAGAAATTTCAAGTCTATTTCAAGCGTGTACTTTGGATCCCCACGAACTAATCAAGAAGCATGTGAAATTTAATTTCACGTGCTCCATTTATTAGAATGTCAACCAATGCCAGAACGTGCTGGTGCCAACTGCCAAGAAGTTTTGGATTGTTGCTGTTAAAAGGTGGCGGCAACTCAATTGGCCCCGAATTGCTCAGTAGCTCGTAATAAGTGTGTACAAAAAAAAATCAATAAATCGTACTAAATCGATAATACGAGTCAAATAAGAAAGGAAAAAAAAAACAATGTGATTTGGTTTGACATTGGAAAAAAAAAAAATCCGACTATAATTGGTTTGGTTTGATTTTAACTTAAAAAAGTCAAACCAATTCCAAACCAACCCGACATTATATTTATACAATTTTTAATAATATTTTATATATATTAAAATATATATATATATATATATATATATATATATATATTTATAGAAATATTTATTGTAATGTAATTTATAAGTATTTCTTAAACTTTTAAACAATTTTATCTTTTAATGTATTATTTCAAGCTTGGACTTAACATTATTGAATGGTCTAAGAAGTTTTATAGCTCATAAATGTAGTAACTCAAATAAAGTTCAAATCAATACTAATGCTAACAAAATAAATTCAATTGAACACTAGAAACGACAATAGTGTTGGATATCTAATTTTAATTTTGCATTGGTTTATAATGAGAATGCATAACTTAGTTTATCTTTTTCTTTAGTGCTTAGTCATGTAATAATAATACTTATTAGATGTACTTATTTTACCATAACTTATATAGTACTTTTAAATTATGTTCATTTTTATTATGGCTTATTAATTAGCAATATTTAATTTATGCCATTTTATTATCTTTATTATTGAATATTTTAGTATAATGCTATTACTCATTTCATATTATTGTGTTATTTTCTTGCAAAACATATTACATAGTTGTATCCTACTAGGACTAAAGAAATATTTAGAGCACAAGGTACATGTTTTATGCTATGAAGACTTTATCGGGAAAACCCCGAAAAAACCGAAGAACCAGAGAAAAATCGAGATTGAAAAACCCGACTTTGTTGGTTTGATTTGGTTTATAAATTTAAAAACCCAACACCATTGTTTGGTTCGGTAATTAAGGCCGAGGCTACTCTGATTAGTATTTTCTACACTCAGATACAGAAAACTGGCATTCAATACTAAATGTATACAATTTATAGTTTAATTTGGAAAGAAAAGACACCAAAAGCCTCATATGAAAAGGAATCTATTAGATTTGGGAGGGAAAAGATGGAAAACTAATCAAAGTTCAAGAAATTCAAACTACTAATAGCAGCAGAGAATTAACTGCCCATAGCCATCAAGAACTCACCCTCACAAACCACATCCTCTCCTACATATGCCTTGCCTTCCATTTTCGCTATTCCAAAACGTTTTTGCAGCTTGATCAGTGTCATTCTCATTACCAAAGTATCTCCAGCCACCACTGGCTTCCTGAACCTCACTTTGTCTACTCCAGCGAAAAAGAAATTCTCCCGGGAGCCTCCCACTTCAGGTTGCAACATAACTATGCCGCCAACTTGTGCCATTGCCTAAATTAAACAGAAATGGACACCCATCAGAATCTAATAACGAAACAACATGTTGCAGCAACAAAACTGAGGCAACCAAAGAACAAAAGTAAAGGGGAGAAATGAGGAATCGCTTTAACATATGCTGTGGGATCCTCCACATATTAACTCATTCGACCAACATGTAATATTAACATTTTCATTTCCTTGTGAAGTATTACCATAAGCAGATTTTAGGACTCCTTTCAAACGAAACATTGACAGAACATAACTAGGTTCTTAATTTTAGAACGACGACTTCTAAGTGCTAATAACTAGCTTCTAATTTCAATTTGTTTTTACATATTTAATGTTTTTTTTTTAAACAAATATACTGGTTGAGCAAAAGTTACTGGGTTTGGCCGAACCCTCACACGGGCTTCTAGCTTAGCCCATGTCTAGGATGAGGGCTGAAGTGGAAGAATTAGTGAGCAGGTTTAAATAGCTGGAAGTTGTGGACACAGTTATAAGATTAGATGCACCTAAACCTGGTCATAAGTGATTGCTACCAATCGAGTATATTTAGAGTCTGTAGCCCACCCGCTTCCTATACAATCCGATCAGAGAAGTCCCTGTTTGATGTTGAATGCATTACAAGACTCATTCACCAATCTTGAAGAAAGACTGAGCATTGCTGCTCGGACTCTTTTAAAATGCTGCCGCACACATGTTGGAGAAACATAGTTCCCAATAGGAGTAGATTGTAATATTTATCATGAGGAATATGGAGTTGACACAACCGCTAGTTACTCTCACCGAACTAACAGGCATGCAAATGTCAATGAATAACTAATAGAAGACTACATGCACCACCAGAAGAACTTAAAACAGCTGCAGTATTCAACAGCTTATAGAAATACTTATTGTAGTAATATTAGAATTTCAAAACTACCTGGACATTGATACACTTATCACGCATTTCCTTCCGTGCTGAGACAACATCATGACCATAAAAGTTTGCTGCTAAAGGTTCCCAGGAAGCAAGCACTCATTGTTACCAATAAGGAAATTGGTATAAATACAACCACTAAATTCTCACGACACATACATATGTTCAAGGGTACAGCAAAGTGAGCAGCCTTACAAAGATGGTTCTAAAAGCTTCAAATGCCCAAAATCACAAGCCACACAGCAGACTGTTCTTAAACACTGAGTATGCCATGCATACGATTTGGCATACATCTATGCCAAACACATCTTAGCCATCACACAAAAAGTGTAGCTGGGCTATCTTCTTCATGCAATAAATTACCGTAGTGGTCAATCTTTTTGAACTTCTTTCTATATCATTCTTCATAGTGCAACACCTATAGCTTGTTCTTCGCTGTTCTTATATGATTAAATAACCATAGATTACCTACTGTTAAACAACCACAGATCTCCTAGCAGTAATCATCTACACTTTATAAATTACTGCAATGTGGTCTCAGTATTTTGAAAGCCCAAAACAAAGGATAATACATAAAGTCAACTTGTCTCGAAATGCTAACTACACACTTAAATTATGGGAGACCTATTACCCCATTATTCTTGTTTAAACTGTATCTCTTACCACCCTGCACATAGCCACGTGGCGTATACTAACAAATGAGACCGTGGCAGTTGTAAACACGCACTGCCGCGTGCTTTGCCACATACAAATGTATTTTTTGTTTCTTTTTTCCATTTCTTTCACATTCTCTTATGCTCTTTGTCCGATTCCTATCCCTCTCTCTCCCTGACCCCCCCCCCCCCCCCCCACAAAACCAAACACACATGTTAAGAGACCTTAAATTCGATAGATTTTGATCTGCTCCTTCCACTCCATTTTCTTGGTATAGTGACGTGACTGCTCCCTTCTCTAAGTCAATTTGTCTATCCTTCTTCAGGAATAGAAACAGAACAAGCCATACTAGAAGACTGGAGTACAGTCATCGTTGCCCCATTAAAGCAAGACTACAAATTAGGTATTTACTATTTAGATATATTAGCACCACACCCGTGTATGGTGGTGATGCTCAGATTTAGCTAAAAGCCTGGAACTTAATGTTGTCCTTCTATGTGTTGATATTGGGTTTGCTAAAGCAAGAAAGAGAGTGAAAGAGGCGGGGTATGATACTATGTGTGCGAGTGGGACAAAGCAGATAGATTTAGATGGTATGGGGAGATTGCATTCTTGGTTTCTCTCTAGTCTCACTTCCTCCCTCCTTTATGAAGTTTGTATTGTGCTGCATCTATTTTAATAGGTACTACAAGCAAGCCAATATGGAGGACATACTGCAATGGAAGGAAATCTGGCCATGCAATAAGAAAAATGAATGTGAGCAGAAAAGAAATAGTTACGAGTGAATGGATGGTTTTGATTTAGAGAGAAATGGAGGACAGGTGGCAGTTGTTGGTGGAGATGGGCAGCAACCAGGAAGGGAGAGAGTAAGTGTAGTTAAAGAGGCTGCATTTTTAGGAGGAGGAACCTTTTCACTTAAATCAATTGCAGCTCACATGTTAAAGAGTCTGTATTTTTAACTTGCTTTTGGCTTCTTACATGCTCGTATGCACTTTCTCTGCCATGTCAACCAAGGTGGTAATAGATACATTTTGAAAAAGAACAATGGTTGCCCCCAAAGTTTAAGTGTGTAACTGGAAAATCAGGACAAGTTCAACAAGGTATTTATGTACTATCCCCCAAAATAACCTAGCAATCTTTCTAAATACTTTTCAAAAGCAATGTTAATGGACTTTGTACATTGGCTAGAGACTAAGAGCCACACAAAAGAGGTCCCGCACTCTACTCAAGTACATAAAATGCTTTTAAACACATACATGTATTAACATCATAAAAAGCATTTCACTTGACTTACAATCCGACAAAAATGAGTAGAGATTACTTACAGTTTCCTCATTTTAATTAGGTCAATTCACAGAGAAGAGCAGGCACTCCATTTAACTGTTCTATTTCTCTTTTCAATTTGGGGATTAATTTCAGCTTTCGTCCACCTTTCACCATGGTTAGAAAAAAATCAAGGTGAAAAAAGAACATAACTACTTTCACTAAGTAAAAATTTCTGAAATGCTAGAGAAAAAGTATTCAAGTTTGAAGCCTGAGAGATTGAGAAACTTCATCTATTGTGTAAACTACACCTTGAAATTAACTATATTATGACTTTGTCTAGCTAGCTTTGTATAGTGAAGCCACTTTATCCTATTTTCTGAATAAACTGCACATAAGAGATTGCTTTTGCTGAATCATGAACTACTTGAAGTTTTCCGTTTGCAAATGCGGGTACTTTAACATATAACATCATAATAAGTGGCACTAAAACTAGAATTAAGCAAACGTATAATTTTGAAGAAAGATCTCTACTTTTTTTAACATTCAATAAGAATAGAATTAAAAAGAATGAAACTTTCAACCAATGTTAAAGCATATATCCAATATCAATCATGGAATGAGAAGTGAATTAGATATATACCTCAACCATGAGGACACCAGGCATGATTGGCCTCTCAGGGAAATGACCAGGAAAAAAGTTATCATTAATTGTCACATTCTTTATAGCCACAGCTGACACTCCCGGATTGTATTCAATCACTCTATCCACTAGTAGAAATGGAAAACTGAAATTCATGCAACTTATATCAGTAACTCCATACAATACATACATATATATATATATATATATATATATATATATATATATATATATATATATATATATATATATATTCAAACAAAGAATTTTAAATAATGTCTGCAACAGAGTCGAATTCTGTACCGATGGGGTAAAATCTCACGAATCTGATTGATATCCATCACAGTAGGAAATGCTGGGTACCCTACAAATAAACCAAGATCCGAACTTTAACATTAGAACCAATATATTTCGTTCTCAAACAGTTTTTTTTTTCTTTCTTTCTGTTTTCTTATCCAAACACATTTTGTTTACTTTCTTTTTAAAAAACAAAACAAAAATCTCAAGACACGAAACCAATTCTTTCACAGCAATTCCAACATCAAGGTTTCTGAAAACTAAATTTAAACACTCACAAAGATTAATACTAAACCAATCCTTTTCATACTCAATCAAAACAGATAAGAATGAATGGGGCCGGCGAATGCATACTCAATTCAATTGGGGTTTCAGATTTGGAAGTTGCATCATTTTCAGGAGAGGCACAGTTGGTGATGAAGCTATTCTTGAAATGGGTTTTCAAGGAATGTGATTTTGAGACAACAAGGGATTGTTTGAGCATTGATCTTTTCAGAGGAAGTGAGCCATTCTCAAGGTTTCTGTGAGAACTGAGAATGGAGAAGAGAGATTGTGACAAAGCTGTCGAAGCCATTGTGTGTGTGTGTGTGTCAAGGAAGAAAGAGAGCTTTAGGAATTATTTGAAGATGGGGAGGGGTTGGTGCCTTGTTGGGGG
>NC_031995.1:48686514-48687341 GCF_001879085.1 Nicotiana attenuata
GGGGGGCGAGAATAACGAAGTGGAGGGATTGAGGAATTTAAGCGTGAAGATTGGCTGGGTGAAGAAAGGTGAGAGATGAGAGTGAAGTATGGAGCAGAGGCGGAGCTAACAACAATTGGTGACAGTGGGGATGTTGAATAAGTTAAAAAAAGTAGGGAGCCTCGTCTAATTCAAAATTTTAATATGCTGAAATTTTCCTATTTCAGCTAAAAATATTTTTGTTATATTTTAATATTATAACTATTTTTTAATTACGTTATAAATGATAGTTATTTTTGTGAACACCTAATTTTTTACACTATTTTAACACCTCCTAATGTTATTAGTATTTTTGTTATTTTAATTGTTTTCCTCAAATTTTGTGTCTTTAATTACATATTTTTATTATGAAAATATAAAAAATAATAGTTCTTCCTTCATTTGTGCATTTTAGAAATCGATTAACTTTTCAATAGGTGAATCAATCTAGTTAATTGATCATTTGAATAAGTTAGTTAATTAATTTATTTGTTTGTGTAAATTTAGTTTAATAAGTAGGATTAAGAAAGAAATTTGGTCAAATTTGAAAGAAAAAGTGGCCAAGAGTGCAAGATAAAGGGCTGCCATTCAAAGGGTTTAAAACTACGTAGTTTTGCCTCAAAACTACGTCGTTTCATTAAGTGATCAAGATTTAATCTTGGCCACCCATCTTGACTTGATCCAACGGTCCTAGTTTGATCTTCACCCTAGGTATTTAAAGCCTAAAACCCCCCCGAAAATTTTCCCCCAATTTTCCCCTTATTTCCTTTCTTCTTCCTCTCTCATCACTCTCTCTTCTCTCCCTCTCA